>NC_057802.1:388779139-388787793 GCF_018294505.1 Triticum aestivum
GATGAACAGGACCCCGTGGTGTGGATGGCTGGATGAACAGTAGATGGTGGAGGAGTGCCCGTGGAGGGGTGGTTGAACAGGACCCCATGGTGTGGAGGGCTGGATGAACAGTAGACGGTGGAGGGGTGCCCGTGGACGGGTGGTTGAACAGTAGCCGGTGGAGTAGCGCGCGGTGGAGGCTGGATGAACAGGAGCCCGTCGAGGCTGGAGGAGGTCGACGGTAGCCCGTGGAGGCTGGAGGAGGTCGACGGTGGAGATGAACAGTATCCCGTGGAGTCCCGTTTTGCGGTACGCCACACCCCTCCCGATGAACAGGCCCCCCGTTTCGACCGTAGGAGGTCCGTTTCGTCCGTTTTGCGGTACGCCACACCCCTCCCGATCAACAGGACTCCCGTTTCGACCGTAGGAGGTCTGTTTCGTCTGTTTTGCGGTACGCCACACCCCTCCCGATCAACAGGACCCCCGTTTCATCCGTAGGAGGTCTGTTTCGTCCGTTTTGCGGTACGCCAGACCCCTCCCGTTGAACAGGATCCCGTTTCAAACGTGGCCGGTCGAACACAAGGCCGTTTCCTCTGTTCTGCGGTACGCCAGGCCTCGTTTCCATCGCCTGTTCCGTCCAAGCCCTCCCGATGAACACGACCACGCATTCCGTTCCGACCCAGTCGGTTGGCTCCCACGCGTTCTGTTGCCTCCCGATGAACACGACGCATTCCGGTGCCTCCCCATGAACACGACGCATTCCGTTGCCTCCCCATGAACACGACGACGACGCTGTTTCTCCGTTCCGACCCAGCCATGTCAATGAGCCCTCGCCGTACGTATGCACGAGTAGGCGTTCGAGACCCCGCCCGTATGTACACATACGTGGCCGTATTTTCTTTCTTGCACCCTGGCCGCTGTACGTACGTGTACATGCTACGTGCGCGCCTCTACTACGACACGTGCGTGCCTCTACATCCACCAGTATATATGTACGTACACGTTCGCGACCAGAATGACAACGCTACGTACGCTTCGACCAGGTGGGTCCCGACTGTCAGGCACTTCCTTTCGTGCGAAGATGTAGCTGGTGG
Source organism: Triticum aestivum (assembly GCF_018294505.1). Lineage (NCBI taxonomy): Eukaryota > Viridiplantae > Streptophyta > Magnoliopsida > Poales > Poaceae > Triticum > Triticum aestivum. The sequence goes on from NC_057802.1 coordinate 388,780,213, forward strand.
GTCCCAGCAGTCAGGGGGCGAATCGTTTTGTTTTTTTTGCCCGGACGCACTTCCTTGCGTGCGAAGGTGTAGCTGGTGGGTCCCAGCAGTCAGGGGGGAAACGTTTTTTTCACGAAATACGGTGGCCCGTCCGGTGGGTCCCCACTGTCAGGTGGAGGAATAATTATTTTGCGCGTAATAAGGAGGCACTTCCTTGCTGCGGCCGTGGACCCAGCTGTCAGCGTCTCCACGCACAGTACTCTTCCGATGGAAGTCGGTCGTTGACCACATTGACCACGCCGCGCCGAGAGCACCATGGCGGTGGACGACGGCGAGGCCTAGGAAGGGGACGACGCGGAGCCGGGCAAGACTCGGCAGTTGTTTCCCACGCAGAGGGGAGTACGACTGTACGAGGGTTTACTGGTTCGTCTGCCGTCGCCGGAGAATAACAACAGGTGTGGGTGAGTAGAGGGATGGCTAGGCCAGCGATGGGAGCACGGTGGGGCGGTGAGGCCTGCGCGGCAGCACAGCCGGCCGCGGGGAGGAGGGAGCACGTAGTCCCGCCGGCGCTTGTTTGAGCGGCTGGAGCAGGAAGAGCAGAGATTGAAGAAGCACGACGGCCGTTGGATGGACATCCAACAGTCAGTGCTTGTGCGTCAACCTTTTTTCTAGGAAAACCTCACATCTGTGGAAAACAGCATACAACCCATGTGCCATTATTTCTAATAATGTACAGCCGATTTGCTAATTCTTAAGGTTTTTTTTGGAGCCCATATTCTTTTTGTTAGCATTACAACCCATATTGTGGCCACGGTTAAAAAATTATACGAAATTTTGCATATTTCGGTGCGGTCCGAACTGTTTTTAATCCCGAAATTTCGACTCACATTCAAAATGATTTTAAAAATAAATGTATATCAATATAAAATCCAACAAATTCTCCACGCATAAAAATTAATGTAATTTAAAATCTTGAAATGAAAAAAAAGATATTTCAAACTAATTGCCGGTTTGATGTGTTTTAAAAATGTACAGCCCATTTCTCATTACTGATGGGCCATTTTCTCGGCCAGCCGAATGAAAGCTCTCCTCGTCTTGAAAGATTTGCAGCCCAACAGGCCTGACAAAGCGACTTACTTGGCAAATCACAAAAAACTGGGCTATGGCCGTGGACCCAGCTGTCAGCCTCTCCACGTACAGTACTCTTCCGATGGAAGTCGTTCCTTGATCACGTTGACCACGCCGCGCGGAGAGCACCACGGCGGTGGACGACGGCGAGGCCTAGGAAGGGCACGACGCGGAGCCGGGGAAGACGCGGCAGTGGAAGCTCGCGCGGAGAGGAGTACAAGGGTTCACTGGTTCGGCTGTGGTGTGAGGCTGCCGTCGCCGCAGGGCCTGGCCAGCGGTGGGAATAGTAGGGGGCGGTGAGGCCTCTGCGGCAGCACAGCCGGTCACGGGAGGCAGGAGCATGCAGCACGACCGGCGCTGCTTTGGGCGGCTGGAGCAAGAAGTCCAGAGGTTGAAGAAGTAGCCGTTGGATGGACATCGTACAGTCACTGGAGCTAGAATCGTTCATATTGACTAAGTTGACAAAGCCCTTCGTCCCCGTCAACTTAGTAGGCCCACAAGTCAGCCTCCCACCAAGGTGGGTCCCAGCTAGCCGGGGGAGTATTCATTTTTTTGTGCATAATAAGGAGGCACTTCCGGTGGGTCCGAGCTGACAGCGGGGGGAACTTTTTTTCGCGAAATACGGTGGCCCGTCTGGTGGGTCCCAGCAGTCAGGGGGAAACGATTTTTTCGCAAAATACTGGTGGCCCGTCCGGTGGGTCCCCGCTGTCAGGTGGAGGAATAATTATTTTCCGCGTAATAAGGAGGCACTTCCTTGCGGCTGCCGTGGACCCAGCTGTCAGCCTCTTCACGTACAGTACACTTCCGATGGAAGTCGGTCGTTGACCACATTGACCACGCCGCGCCGAGAGCACCACGGCGGTGGATGATGGCGAGGCCTAGGAAGGGGACGACGCGGAGCCGGGCAAGACGCGGCAGTGGATGCCCACGCGGAGAGGAGTACGAGCGTTCACTGGTTCGGTTGCGGTGTGAGGCTGTCGTCGCCGCAGAATAACAGGGGGTGTGGGTGAGTGGAGGGAGGGTCTGGCCAGTGGTGGGAGTAGTATGGGGGCGGTGAGGCCTCCGCGGTAGCACAGCCGGCCACGGGAGGCAGGAGCAGGCGGCACGACCGGCGCTGCTTTGGGCGGCTGGAGCAAGAAGACCAGAGGTTGAAGAAGCACTATGGCCTTTGGATGGACATCATACGATCACTGGAGTATTGACTAAGTTGACAAAGCCCTCTGTCCCCGTCAACTTAGTAGGCCCACAAGTCAGCCCAACAATATGGTGGGTCCCAGCTAGCAGGGGGGTATTCATTTTTTTGGGCGTAATAAGGAGGCACTTCCTTGCGTGTGAAGATATAGCTGGTGGGTCCGACCTGTCAGCAGGGGAACGTTTTTTTGCGAAATACAGAGGCCCTTCCTGTGGGTCCTAGCTGTCAGGTGGAGGAATCATTATTTTGCGCGTAATAAGGAGGCATTTCTTTGCGTGCGGCCGTGGACCCAGCTGTCAGCCTCTCCACGTACAGTCCACTTCCGATGGATGTCGTTCATTGACCACGTTGACCAGGCCGTGCCGAGAGCACCAGGGCGGGTGGACGACGGTGAGGCCTAGGAAGGGACCGACACGGAGCCAGGGAATACTCGGCAGTTGTTTCCCACGCGGAGGAGTACGAGGGTTTACTGGTTCGTCTGCCGTCGCCGGAGAATAACAGCATGTGTGGGTGAGTAGGGGGATGGCTAGGCCAGCGATGGGAGTACGGTGGGGCCGTGAGGCCTGCGCGGCAGCATAGCCGGCGGCGGGAGGAGGGAGCAGGCAGTCCCGCCGGCGCTTGTTTGAGCGGCTGGAGCATGAAGAGCAGAGATTGAAGAAGCACGACAGCCGTTGGATGGACATCCAACAGTCACTGCTCTCGTGTGTTGACTAAGTTGATAGGGCGTTGCGTGTGCGTCAACCTTTTTTTTTAAAGCATACGCGTCAACCTGTAGTAGGCGCACAAGTCAGCCTCAAATCTGTGGAAAACAACATACAACCCATCTGCCATTATTTCTAATAATGTACAGCCCATTTGCTAATTCTTAAGAATTTTTTTGGAGCCCATCTTCTTTTTGTTAGCATTACACCCCATATTGTGGCCACGGTTCAAAAGTATACGAAATTTTGCATATTTCGGTGCGGTCAACTGTTTTTAATCCAGAAATATCGATTCACATTCAAACTATTTTGAAAAATAATTTATATAAATATAAAATCCAAATAATTGTCCATGCGTAAAAATCAATGGAATTTAAGATCTTGTCATGAAAAATATTGAAACTAATTCCCGGTTTGATGTGTTTAAAAAATGTACAACCCATTTCTGGGCAAACCGAATGAAACTCTCCTCGTCTTGAAAGATTTGCAGCCCAGCAGGGCCGATAAAGCAAGTAGGCCTTGTTTGGGTATTTCTTTAAAAAAATAGAACTGGGCTAGCCATTTTCAGCAAGAAAAAAACACAACTAGGCTCATGATGTGGTAAACATAAATAAAACGCTGGCTAGACGGGCCACAGCCCCCGCACAGCCCCGTTGTTACCCTGATTCGTCGCTAAAACTAGTATAAATAACAACTGCTTGTTCCTCAAAAAAAACTACGCGACTTGCTGGGTCCCTAGTGTCAGCCGCTCGTAGTGTAATTCTCTCGTTTATTGACTACGTTGACAATGGCGTGAGCCCCAGATGTCCAACCATTAGGAGGAACCATATTTTTGGGCTTGTACTATAGAGGCACTTGCTTGTGTACTGCCATGACGCTGGTGGGTCCCTACTGTCATCCTCTCCACGTACAGTCATCTCCTTGTTCCTCTCGGTTGTTGACGACGTTGACAACGCAGGAGGGCGGCGCATCGCGCACGGCGAGCGAACCAAGGCCGTAAGGCGGAGGACGATGGCGAGGCCTCTGACGGAACGAATAGGAGCCGTTGAAGATGCGCCAGTCCAGTCGCAGGCGGAGGGGAGTACGAGGGTTGACTGGTTCGGGCGCGGGTGCGTGTTGGGGCTGACGTCGCCGGAGAATAACATGACGTGTGGGGGAATAGAGGGAGGGACTGGCCAATGTTGGAGGGTACGTACGGTAGGGCGGCGGAGGCGCAACCAGCCATGGGAGGCGGGAGCAGGCGGAGCCGACGGGGTGGTTTGGTTTGGGCGGCTGGAGGAAGAAGAAGACAAGAGATAGAAGATACACGACATATGTTGGATGTCAATCCAACGGCTGGTAGGCAGAATCGTTTGTTGACTGGCTAGTAAGTCGACACCACCTTGGATAGGCTATTTCCTCGCGGGTCCCAAATGTCAGAATCCAAATCTGTCACGGTCATGCAACCTTTCCTAAATTTACAACCCATCTGATGTGCTAGTTCGAAATAAGTTTGTGGGTGCTGGTGGGGGCTAATCACTTGGCTTCTGTAATGCACAGTGAGCTCAAGCAGCCGGCGAGAGTGATGTTATTTCCCTTGGTTGGGATTTGTTACAATATTTCACTCTAAATTAAACGAATGGCAAGCCATTTGCCTTGTTTCAAAGAAAATATGACAGTCACAGCCAAGTTGAAAAGGGCAGGAACATCTAACTCCAGCTTACAAACTGTACAAAAGCACGAGGGTTAATTGTTCATCAGGTTTACAAAAAAAACCAGATTGAAAAGGGCAACAACATCTAACTCCAGCACTGTTTTCGGCAGTCACAGTCAAATGGATCGGTCAGGTCCATAGAATGAACATCCTGGGTCATAAAATTTACTGGATTATGACCACAATATGTTGTAAATAGAAGCCCGGCACGTTCAGAAGCTCTTTTGCCCACCTGAAACTCCTTTTTTTGCTCTTCGACATACCCATCCGTCAAAACCATGCTGCTGATAAACTTAAGCCTGATGGACAATAGTAACCTCGCATTCAGCAGGAAGAATGTGACAAATCTTGTGTTTGCACGGTTGGCTACATATCCTTCTAGCGTTATTGTCTTCAATCGAATCTCATGAGAAGTGAGAAAATCCTGATACTTACGAATCCACCGATTGGTTATAACTTTCTTACCCCGTCATTTTGCCTAAATAGACATGAAGATTGAAAACAGTTAAGGTCTAAAAGAAGAGTGTCGAAAGAGCAACAGTTGAACGGTTAATTCTAGTACACTATATGCGGGCTTCCAATGTGCGTGAAATTATCACCTTTATATACAACTTCTCCAGACATGGAAAGCATTGCAGCAAGCCAATAATCTTGTTCAGATCAAAACTATTCATTTGGATATGTAAGATCTTGACAAAATCCAGCACCATTGATAGGCCATCCATGGAGAAACTCTTCATTGAGCATAGAACATAATATTAGTACAAAATGTGTACTCCAAGATGATATATAAATTATGCGCATAAATTTAAAATGCAGCTTATGGTTACAAGTGTAGATGATAATATAAAGTACCTGAAGAACTGTGGAGCCAAACACCATATTGAAATGAGCACAGAGATCATGTATTACACCCAAGGTCTCTAGTTTAGGCGCAGAGAGGACGGTTATTTGCAACGGTGAATAACTAGAATCAAGGATCAACCTTTGAAGTGAAGGGGCATCTTGGATGATGAGCTGCCTTCCGTCAAAAGAAATTCCAATTCTTACAAGGTTAGGCGACTTTATTTGGAGACAACCGATTCTAACTGTGAAAACAAGCACCAAGCACTCCAGCGCAGGGCAACTGGAGTGGATGATGTTGTGCAATGAGGCCTCCGATATACGAACCCGCACAAGTGAAAGTTTCTTGAGAAATGGGAGTCGAAGGTTTAGTACCAGATTGTCTGGTAGGTAGCACATCGCAAAGGTGGCGGTGTGGAGAGAGGACGAAAACCGCGAGATGGACATCGGTGCTGAGGGCACAAGTTCATGGCGTTCGGTATGTGGTATGTGATTTCCAGGGGAATAGTGGAACTCAAGCAGCTGTAGTTCTATGAATTCAGGGGATTTCAGCCAGGCGTCCACCGTGCAGGGCATGGTATGCTTGCTCAGGTAGCATGACGGGATGCAGAGGCTTTGAACAGAGCCCTGGTGGGAGGAGATGATGGCTCTGGGGATTTCAAAATCATTGAAGAGAGATAGCTGACGACAGTCGATATTAAGGGGCACGACGCGCCATAGAGGGCGCCACCGAATTGAGAGGACTTGGGTGCGGCAGCAATCCTTGGTGGGGAGAAGCGAGATGATCTCCCCAAGGACGGCGTCCGGGAGATCGCTGATGCGGTCCACCCGAGATTCTACGGGTTCATGGGATCCGGTGGGGGCGGGGTCGCCGCTTCTCCCCGCGCTGCAGGGTGCGGGATCTACAATAGGCATCGCCGCTGGAGGGAGCCTCATCTTCTTGGCGCTGGGGTCAGCCGACTCCATTTTCCTCGAGGGCGTCGCATCGCGCTCACGGATTTGAGCAGAGTAACGAATGACGAGCCTAGTTGTAGTGCGAGCGAAGAAGAAGGGGAGCTGGGGGTTTTCTGTAGGAGTGAGGAAGAAGGGGAGCTGGGGTTTTCTGTAGGAGCGAGGTGAGGAATTTGGGGGTACGAGTGGAGCGAGCTGACGTGAGGTGGGTGGGAGCGAGGAGGAAGAAGAGCACCCAGGTTTTTTTTGGGGGGGGGGGCGGTGTGCTGGGTGTGGGTAGCGCCTCTCATTCAGTAAATATATGGGCTTTTGAATTGATTTTACTATTTACTAGTGTGGATGGGCTGTTTTGTCTTGGGCCCAGAGAAACAATTACTACTAGTAAAGTGGAGACACTCTACAGCTACCGAGAAAAACAATTACTACTAGTATAGTGGAGACACTCTACCGCTTCTGGCTCCTCCTAGGTCATTGAAACGTCTCCCTCCACTGAATGTCGTTATACTTTTGTTCACCGACATGCGGGCCATGCAGCGCGCGGGCCCAAATGCCATCCACCAAATTAGAAGGCAGTATGCAGGTGGAGAGTCACCCCGGTCGTAGCGCGGCAGTAACAAGCCGTCATATCACAAAACCCCACCTCCCCGCAGTCTAAGTTTGACGGACGAAGCAACCATCATTTCACTCTTCGCTGAATCCCCTTCTCCCTCACCGTCTTCAAGAAAGGCAACACTCGCATCTGCCACTGTTCTTCTCTCCGAACGAAGGGAAGGTAAGCGGATCCGTGATGTTGGTATATTTTCGTTCAGAAAAAAAGAACTTTTGCAAAGCAGTAACCGATCCTCACTCTCTTTTTTGTTTCATTGTCATTGCGATTGTGTTTTCCTTTCAGTGGTCTCCTAGTATTCGTCAGTTTCATGATGGACCAAGGAGAACCAGGCAAAGATCTGCCGATATTGGAGCAAACGCGGGAGGCTGATCCCCACAAGACAGAGAGCTCCAAGAAGATGGAGGCAACCACCGAGCCGACCCCAGATACGCTCACGGCCACTACTGAGATGGTCAACGCCCCATTTGAGGTTACAACCCCCGTG
>NC_057802.1:388788027-388814039 GCF_018294505.1 Triticum aestivum
GAGCTGCCCAAGGTGATTTCCTTCTTTGCCGGTCTCGATTGTGGTTTTTCATCTAAGTATGTGGTGATTTTTTTTAGAAAAGGAAGTATGTGGTGATTAATAATGCAAAATTTTATTAGCTTCGATGCCATGCTATACATAGTGGTTTAAATAACTTGTGTTTCTTATACTGAAAAGTAATTCAGAATTTGTTTCTGTTTCAGTTAGAGCCCTGATGTAGACAAGGATTGTGTGGTTGTACATGTCACTCGCTATGAGGCGGACGACCTGAATATACGCACTGGGAAAACAAAGTTCTTAGACTATTGGATCCTGGAAGCCATTTGCGGTTATACCAATGAAGAGTTGTATTCCAGCCTCACTGTTGTCAGGCGTGTTGTCCAGGGTGTACTGAAGCACAAGAAGTTCAAAGCTACTCCTTTGTTTGTGAGGCATACTATTCTTGTCAAGCTTACGCAGGAACATGATGTGGCATGCCTCCACAAACAAGTTTATCAGTGGCAAGGCCACAAGGTTGTCTTCATGAACGTTCACAGGATTGAGCTGCTGCGGGACGTCCTCGATGATGTTCATGGCAAGGTCCGTCTTGTGTCCAGCCCAAATTAGATCGAGGCATGAAATAGTTGCCCCAGCTAGTGTTTAATAGTAGTTTGGATTGTGTCTAATTATCCGAAACTTGCCTGTTATCGACCCCTCTGGGGCTAGTACTCTGTTTGAATCCGTCTATGGGAACTGCTGCTACTTTTGTGTGCCCGTGAATCATGTGAGAACCATCGTAATTGTTGCCGAAACAGATGCGTCCTCACTAGTTTTTTCATGAATATGGCATGGTAAGACATAAGTTGTCATGGTTTATCATACGAGCAGTGTGTGTTTTGATGAAATAGAGCACTCGTTCGAGAACCGTGCACCGACGTATACATAAGTACTTGTAAACACTGTTGGTGCTACCCCACTTGTAAGCAGTTGTGCAAAACACGGCACATTGGCTCAGCTCGCTTCAACACTAGGCTATCGACCAGCTAACAATCAACAATCTGCTGTCTGACATATAAGCAACTATGTATCTTGTTACAGTGGTTCATGTAGTTAATTGAGGCCATAATGTAATAAATTCCAAACGTTCACACGCTAGTCCAGCGCTCATGTGGAACACTCACATTAAACTCGTCTTCATAAAAAACTTGAAAAGCATAAGTTAAGCAATTTTATACATCTCAATGATTCATAGAACATAACAAACATATACTAGTTCACAACAAAAGACAAAGTTGTGAGAAAGTTTACAAATCAGGAAAAAACAAGCAAGGCTTCTCTGAGCAAATGGCCTCCCGGCAGGCTTAAATTTCCTGGAGTTCACTCTGATTGTTTCTTGTTGCCACCATCCAGGGTTAGGTTCTCTCATTCCAGAATAACCAATTATAATTGTGGTCTCAGCTGGAATGCTGAACTGAACCATGCAGTGTACTGACCAGCTGAAATGCTTGTGCATTCCACTAAATTTAAGCACCGGTATTTGCATAAATAAGCAGACCACAATGCCTCTTGTCCGCGCACCTGTCCAAAAAACTGCCGTGCAGCCGTGCCAGCTAGTCCTCGGTCCATGGATGAACTGGTAGAAAGTGCATTCCGGAGTAGGATGCAGTTGTTTTCGCTCGTCCCTGCGCTGCAACCAGGAAGTAAAACGTACGAATCAACTTCTTTTAGATTGCGTTGGTCATTCTACCTTAGTTACTACCAATGTAGGGATACCTTGAAGACGGGAGGTTAGACGACGGCAACGAGGGATAGCCATCCCATTTTGCGCAGTTGTACTAAAACTGAGGTGTGTGCTTTTGATTACGCGGATAGAAACGATACGGAGACAGACATCCCGAAACGATATGGAGATAGACATCCCTGTTTGCGCAAATATGAAATACGGTTATTTAAACAGTGACAGATATTACTACTTCCCCCCGTTTCCTCTTAGAACCAAGTCCTAGATTCATGCTACAGCTTTCCCACTTTCTTCCCTGTTTGAACCAACGCTTTGAGTCGACTGTATGAACTAGCTTTACTTCTAATAATAGTAGAAGTCTAGGTGGCTTTGGAACAGCGGACGGAACTAGAAAAGGATCCACACGAAGGGAGCTGGGGCAGTAGAGCAAGGCAGGTTTCGAAGGAATATATACCTGAGGGTCGTCGGCATGTGGCAAAGACGGCGTCGGGAGGCCGCATCTTGGCCACAATACCGCAGGGAGGAAGAAGGGGTCGGAGGCCCTCCCGAGCCGGCGCTCTCTCGGAGAGAACGGCACGGCCGCCGATCGGGACGCGCGGGCAGCCGTTGGTCTCCTCCCTCGCCGCCGACGACAGCGTGAACGATGCACCTACACCCCTGCCCCAGTCGAGGTTGTCCGGCCGGATTTGTGACCAGCCGTGAGATGAGAGAGAGTGTGGCCACCTATGTGTTGCTTAGATCTGGAGAGCATGAGAGAGTGAACGAGAGGAACCCTAGTAAAGCAAGCGCTTAAGGCTCCTGCTTTTATATATAGTGGAGTGATTTTGTTGTACCAGCTTCAAAAAATGCGCTCCTACGTGTACCCGCGAGTGGGTGTGAGAGAACTAGTGCGTGCGTGCACCGCTTCTCTTCGTGAGAGTACAATATACTATGCCCAAAGAACGTTCGCCGCAAGAGTAATAGTATAAGTGTGTGACGTGTGAGCTAAAATAAAATGTGTGCGCCGTCTTTTGTTTTTTAAAAGTTCTGAGGGTAGGGTGTGAAGAGCACATATGTGCGTGAAGTCTACCAGCAGATAGACGGTGGGTGCGACGTGCGAGTCTGCGAGAGGACTCGGGAGAGTCGTGACTCGTGAGGGTGCATGTGCGTGAGAGAGAGGGGGGCACGTATCAATGCAATGCATGTGTCCGTGAATCATTATCCGACAAACATTCGCCACAAGCCTTTTCCTGACGAACGCCGTAAGAACCGTTAGATCGGCATCCGACAGTGTCAGTTTTGCCATGTCATTTAACAGAACAGCCACTCCTCCTACACACAAATCTTCCACGTGAGTGTTAGCAACTGCCGTATGCTCCCTCCGTTCCGAAATGCAGTGCATATAGCTTTATTGAAAATTCGAACCTCGCAAACTTTTACCGAGTTTTCGTGTACCAAATTGCACATGTAGAATACCATGTATATATCATTTCATTCATCTTCGAGAGGTAACTATAAAGATGGGTGAGGAGTCTACAAAGAAAGACCATCGTATCACCCGCAGCAATTTCAAGCATCCTTTAGTGTCGATGAATATCATAGGAACTCTATATGATATGATTTTTATAGGATTTTTTCCTTTAGAGCCAATTGGTTCATAGGAATAGATTCATATACTCCACATTTCAAAGGAAATAAACATGATATCATTTCTATAGCTTTAGAGCCACTTGGTTCATATGAATGGATTCCTATACTCCCTTAGTTTCAAAGGAAAATAAACATTAGCGTATATTCAATAGAAAAGTTCCTATGATATGAACCAAATTACATGTCTTTTCTAATCCCTCCTCATAGGAATTGAGATACATGTCATCTCTAGATTCAATAGAAAAGTTCCTATGATGTGAACCAAATGACATCTCTTTTCCAATCCCTACTCATAGGAATTGAGATGCTCCATGTCATCTCTTTCCCTACAACTTCCATGTATACATCTTCTATTCCTAAATAGATAGTACAACCCACTAGTAGCTTTTTTCCAAAACATGCAACTATGGCACAAGAACTATATAGTGTGCCAATAACTTTGAAAGATGGTCGCTAGATGAAGCTAACCCGACAATGCAGAGATAGGCAAATCCGAGCACTACTGGCCGTTGGATATCATCAACATTCCACCAGATCTGCCACATGTACAATTTAGAAGACTCCATGGTTGAACTTAAGCATAATGCACAAACCTCAAAACACAAGCACTTATCGTTTGTTCCAGAATCTTCTGTATCATAATTGATTATTTTTTTAAATGAATTGCCATTATTTGTTTTTCACTTTATTATTTACAATGCACAACCCCATGAATCTTAACTTTTTTATAAAACTAATTGATTTTGAATGATATGAACTATAAGAACTAAACGAACATCTACATCATGCATATATGACTCAAAGCTTTACATGCTATAGTGTGTATTTATTCATAATTTGGTTTCGAAATCTCATGTGTTCAATACATGTGTACCTTACTAGTTTTGAGTAGAGTAGCAAATTTCACGCGGCCTCGGGTATATCAAAATGCAGGGCCCATGCATCATTGCCTTTCGGTCGAACCTACATCCACAATTTTTTGTACGTACTATATCTCCACTGGTCCCCGAACCCAAAATGCTGCCTCGTTCCAGTAAAACCAAGCGGCCCACACATATTTAAGGTGTCGACTCGAACCCGTTTACTGCAACGTGGCCCCGCACGCTGTAGTACTCCTACAAACCCTACCGCCGCACTCATCATCGGTTTTCTTCACAGAGGACGAGGGAGAAGCCAATTTGTAGTGGAGGCGCTTTAAAAAAAAATCTATAGTGGAGACCCCTACCCTAGGGTGCCCTAGGTAGCTGCCGCATGCATCATTGTTTTCTCTTTTCTTTATGCTCTTGCGCCCTAGAGTGAAATGATGGTTGCTTCATCCGTCCAGCTTAATGCGGGAAAGGTGGGGCTTTGTGATTTGACCCCTGATCGCTCATTTTCTACTACTGCGGCCCTACGACCGGGGTGCCTCCAATTCCAACCGCTGCTCCGAACTGTAATTTGGTGCATCACACGTGGAACAAGACGGTGGATGAGCCACATGTCAGTCAAAGGGGTCCTGTTAAGTGTGTCACCATTTCGTGTGCGGACTGACCCTGCTTGAGTTGCTACGCCAACACGACAGGAGCAGCCTACCACTTGGTTTTGCTCCTTGGTGAATCCCGACTATATTGATCTAAAAAGATACGTGCTGAACTACCCTCTCCGTCTCGGTTTTTTTATTTTTAGGCGTCTCGGTTTATAGGGCCTGCACGTAGTTCTAGGTCATCCATTTGACTAACTAAATATGAGTTACTATGTCACAAAAAGTATATCACTGGATTCTTAAGTGGATGTAGTTGTATTTAAAATTCGAGGGCTGGGCTTTTCCTGCGCGGTAGGTGGGGCAGTTCCGCCTAGTCGGTTCGACAGAGACGCGAGAAGACGAGGGAGTAGGCTGCTGCAAACGTAGGGCTGTGTGATTTGACAGCGAGTTACTGCTGGATAGGTGGGGCCCCGTGATTTGACTTGCCATTATCATTTTAACTGCGGCGCTACGACCGGCGTGAGTCTCCTGATTCCTGACCACCTCCATACAGGTGCCTCTCCCAATGCTCCACCATGTAGTAGAGGCTGGCTCTTGCATGAGAGCCCACTTCTCCACTTTTTCCTTGGCTCTCTTTCCTCCACATATGCAAAAATGACATGTAAAGCGCACTATTGTGCTTACTTTTACTTGCTCCTACAGGTGCTTAAGCTTGCCACATAGGCATAAAGTCTGATGTGGCAAGTTAATCAAGAAGAGAGAGACTAGTTTGGTGACCCAAGGAAGAAACGGTGCTAAGCGCGTGTACCTAGGTGAAAAGACAATTTTGAGTCTACAGCTAATTAAATGAAGCAAACTTAGCAACACCATTTCATTGGAAGAGGTCACTCCTTGGCAAATGCAATAAATACTAGTACTCCCTGTGTCCCATAATATAAGAACGTTTTTGACAAAACACTAGTGTCAAAAACGTTCTTATATTATGTGTAAGTGCATCTAGTGCCCCTTAGTGATTTTGGTGTATTGAAGACTTATAGGTTAAGGGACTAATGAATTTGTGAGTGTACACAGATCTATAAGTCTATGAGGAGTTTGATATTTACAGAGAAAGTTGACCCCTAAAAATGAAGTTCTTTGACTGAAGACTTTGGATTTCTGAAGACTTTCTGAAGACTTTGAAAGTGAAGAAATTGGTGTGACCCTGAAGACTTGGTATTCATTTGAGGAATATGAAGCGTGAAGACTTTTGTTTTCGTAGTTTTCATTTTCTCTTTCTTGAGTCATAGGAAACACCGTACTGTTAAAGGGGGTCGAGGAAATACTAAGGAAAAATTTCCATGTGATGCTCAACTCAAAATCCTACACCTACCAATCCCTTTGAGTGAAGCCATTGGAAATCTCATACAGTTCAGTCATATTCTTCAGTGACAGAGACGAAGTTCTTCTGGTCTCTGAGGAATTTGTTCTGACTGAGGAGTTAGGAATTCACCAGTGCGGATTGCCTACACAGTGAGGAACATGATAGCCCTGAGGAATTTGAACCTCAAATTTCCGACCGTTGCTGTGCTATGCGCCAGCTGTCCCAAAATATCTACCCACCTAACGGTCATATCACTGAAGGGCATTTATGTCTTATCATGCGGGCTGCTCCCTAGGCTATAAATAGCCGCCCCCTACAACCACTAGCTGGTTGGCTGCTCCGAGAGAAACTGACACTTGTCATTTGAGAGCATCCCATCCTCCGAGGACTTTGAGTGAAAATCATCAAGTGAGGAAAAACCCCAAACCCAAACACCTACAAAACCCAAAGTGATTGAGCATCGCTGAAGAGATTGATCCTGCGTGGATCCGACGCTTGTTACCTTTGAAGACTGTGCTTCTTCCAGACGGTTAGGCGCCATGGTCTAGAGCATCCAAGAGGAAATTGTGGATCGCCGAGTGACCGAGTTTGTGAAGGTTTGGAAGTCACCTGAAGACTTACCACGAGTGATTGGACGAGGTCTGTGTGACCTTAGTTCAAGGAGAATACGGCGAGGACTGTTTGTCCGGGACTGGGTGTCCTCAGGTTTAAATACCTAGCCGCTCCAACCAGACGTACAACTAAGACAGCAGTTGGAACTGGTCTACCAAATCATTGTCTTCACCAAGCCAACTGGTTCTATTTCCTCAACTCTTTCATTTCCTCATTCCCGTGTTGTGCAATTGTTCATATTTGTGTTTGAAGACTTTGACTGAAGACTTTCTCAATTTCCTCAGTTCAATTTCCTCAGTTTGTTTGTCTTCATCCTGTGTTTACGCTTTCTGTACTCTGTGCTTGTTTTTATTTCATCATGATGACTATGCTTGTGTTCTGCTATGCAAACTTTTGAGTACTTATTCCGCTGCAAGTAGTTCTTCGCTAAGGAATTTCCTCACCCACAAATTCCTCAGTCAAGAATTTATAAAAATCGCCTATTCACCCCCCTCTAGTCGATATAACGCACTTTCAATTGGTATCAGAGCAAGGTACTCCCTTGTTCTGTGTGATTTTGGTTTAACCACCTGGAGTTTTAGTTATGTCGATCGCAGGTATGATCAAGGTCTCTGCTGGGTGTCCTACCTTCGATGGGACGGACTGCCCCTACTGGAAGAATAAGATGCGAATGCATCTTGAGGCAATTGATAACGATCTCTGGTTTGTTGTGGAAAAAGGTGTTCCCTCTGTCTCACCCTCACTAAACGCTGCCGATATGAAGAGATTCAAGCAACTCGATTCTCAAGCGAAGAATATCATACGTGGCCATCTGAGCAAAGGACAGTATGGAAGAGTGAGTGCTTTGGAAACTGCTAAGCTTATCTGGGATAGGCTGTCCAAAGTAAATGAAGGAGTCTCAACACAGCGTGACTCTCGAGTTGATGTTCTTCGCAATCTCTTCAACCGCTTCAAAAGACTGGACAATGAGAATGTTCAACAAACCTTTGATCGCCTCACTGACATCTCAAATGAGCTTCAAGCACTTGGTGCCACTGACATCACCGACCACGAGGTGGTGAAGAAACTGCTGAGATCGCTTGATTCCTCATTTGATAGTCTGGCATTGATGATACAAGAGCGTGCTGATTACAAGTCACTTGATCCCGCTGATATCCTCGAGAGGCTAAACACTCATGAGTTCAGCTTGCTGAAAAGAGAGATCTCTATGGTTCTAGCTATGCCAAATAATGTGCACTGAAGGCCAAGGCAGTTTCTGAGTCTGAAGATGAAGACTCTGAAAGCAGTCTTGGTGATCCTGAAGAACCGAGCCATGATCTAGCACTGCTTGTGAAGAAACTCCAGAAGCTCTCAAGACGTGGTCGCTTTGGAAGACCCTCAAGGAGCAATGATTCCTCATCCAGTGACTACAAGAAGAGGCTTTGTCTCAAATGCAAGAAACCAGGAAACTACATTCAAGATTGTCCTCAGTGGGAAAAGGAATCAAAGAAGAAGAAATACAAGGATTACAGTTCTGATGATACGAAGAAAAAGAAGAAATCCTCAAAATCTCCACCATCAAAATCCTCAAAGTCTTCATCTCACAAGAAGAGCAGCTCCAAGAAGGCTCAGGCATTCATTGGCAAGGAAATGGACCCTGAGGCTGAATCTAAAGAAAATGAGGAAGAGGAGGCATCTGAGGATTCCGAATCTGGTGTGGCAAGCCTAGCCCTCGCCATTGCATTCGTCAGCAAGTCTATCTTCAACACTGGAGAAAATGACCTCACCAACAAGGCTGATGAAGGCAATGATGACTACGCTCCCACCTATTGCTTCATGGCAAAGGGTGCCAAGGTACTCAAATATGCCTCATCTGAATCAAGTGAAAATGAATCTGATGATAACCTTAAGCCCGGCTATTCTAAACTTGCTAAGATTGCTGTGAAACAACAAAGGGCCCTTGAAAAGGTTCAAAACATGCTAAACAAAAGTGATGATATGTTGGGTGAAGAAATGGATCACACTAAAACCTTGATTGAAAATCTTCAGAGACTTCAGACTAGGTATGACAACCTTCAAGGTCATCATAACACTCTTTTGTCTGATCATGAGAAGCTTTCTTATGAATTTCTTCAAAGAAAGCAAGATCTAGAGAAGCTAAAAGTGAGTTATGAAGATCTTTAGAAGGAGCGCGATTCATTACTTGCTCAACAAATCAGCGCTGCTTAGGAAGAATTTGTTCCTCCATGTTTGAAATGCATTGAACGTTAATCTGCTAATTCTTCACCTGAATGTTCAAATGCTTCTAATGCTAAAAATTCCTCAACTATCTCTGCTATCATTAATTCCTCATCTGAGGACATTGCTAGTATCACTAACGATGCAGGGCTGAAGGAATTATACATGACAGACATGTACAAAAGCCTCAAAGGGCATCAGACTCTTTGTGATGTGCTTAAAAAGCAGATCCTCAACAGGAACCCTAGGAAAGAGGGTATTGCCTTTGAGAGGAAACTCAATGCTGATGGTACATATTGGAAGCCTGAGGAGTACCCCAAAACCTCATGGGTTGCTGCAAAGGGACCTCCAGTTGATCCATCTAATTTATCTGGCTTTACATGTGAATCTTCTCATTCTTCTAATTAGTCATTTGACTCCAACTATAAACTGTTCAAAAATCAGAATGGTGAAGTATTTGCTAGATATGTTGGTACTAACTGCAGGAACGGTTCCCCTATGAAGAAAATCTGGGTTCCCAAAAGATGACTTGAAAGTCTTCAGGTGAATGTCCTCATGACACCACCTGTGAGGAATAGGAACCCCAGATCAAATTCTTCATATGGACCAAATTCTTCATATGGATCCAAGTCCTCATACGGACCAAATTCCTCACATGGATCAAATCCCTCAAGAGGATCAAAGTCCTCATATGAACATCATCGTGCTAACAACTCTGTTTCGCAGGGAAGAGCCAAGGGCTATGAATATGAGCATTATTCTTCTAATCATTATGTTCATAAGTCCTCGAAGAATTTCTCTGCTTATTCATATGCTTATCCTAACTTCTATTATGTGAAACGAAACGGATTGGCTTCTATGCCACCTTTCTCATATGGAGCTCGCAGAGTGATGAACTCTTTGCCACCCCTTTAGATGTGGGTGGTGAAGAAAAAGAACTAATCTCTTCTGCAGGGTCAGGTCTCCAGACGTACTTAAACGTCTAAAGAATTTGCTGGAGACCTGAAGTGTGCTTGAAAGGACGCAGGCTAATCATGAAGAAATGAACTTTCATTTCTCACGTCCTCATACTGCCTCATCTGTTCTATAGCTTGATGAAATTGATCTGATGAATTGATGTCATATTCTTCACTAATGAAGTATATGAAGTTCGTAAGCTGCACTAATTCATCTGCAGGATGATCAACCCAAAGCCACTGAGTGGGTCCTCGATAGTGGATGTACAAATCACATGACTGGTGACAAGAATCTATTGATTGATGCTCCCTTATCACCATCGCATCTGAAGCATATCATCTTCGCTGACAAAGGCAAAAGTCAGGTATTGGGTCTAGGTAAGGTTGCGATCACAAAGGATCGACACATGGACAAAGTCATGCTTGTCGAGTCCTTAGGATACAACCTCATGTCTGTCTCAATGCTTTGTGATCTTGATATGGTAGTTGTCTTTGGCAAGTATCGTTGTGTTGTGGTTATGGAAGCTGACAATTCCAAAGTCTTCGAAGGCTTTAGGAGAGGAGACTTGTATATTGTTGATTTCTCTACAGGACTGCAACCAGCCGTGTGCCTACTTGCAAAAGCTTCAGAAGGATGGCTATGGCATCGACGACTTGGTAATGCAGGCATGAGGAATTTGCACACGCTTGCGAAGAAGAAGCATGTCATTGGCATTGAGAATGTCAAATTCCTCAAGGATCACCTATGTGGAGCTTGTGAAGCTGGAAAGATGACCAATGCTAAGCATCCAGCGAAGACTATCATGACCACTACTCGACCATTCGAATTGCTTCACATGGACCTCTTTGGTCCTAACCATTACTCAGCTGTCACAAATGACGCATCTCTCTATGGGCTTTTTATTGTTGATGATTACTCTCGTTACACATGGGTACACATTGTTACTTACAAACATGAAGTGCAGGAAGTCTTCAAACGATTTTCCTCGAGGGCTTCAACCAACTTTGGTGTGAAGATCAAGCACATCAGAAGTGACAATGGAACCGAGTTCAAGAATTCTGGTCTTGATGAGTATCTTGATGAACTTAGTATTACTCATGAGTTATCTGCTCCTTACACACCTCAGTAAAATGGCGTCGTGGAGCGCAAGAACAGAACCTTGTTGAGATGGCTCGCACTATGCTTGATGAGTACAAGACGCCTCGTCACTTCTGGATTGAGGCAATTTATACTGCGTGCCACATCATCAACAGGGTATATCTTCACAAATTCTTCAAGAAGATTGCCTATGAACTCCTCAGTGACAAGAAACCCAATGTGAGTTATTTCAAAGTCTTCGGTGCTAAATGTTGGATTAGAGATCCTCATCACAATGCTAAATTTGCACCGAAAGCACATGAAGGTTTTATGCTTGGTTACGGAAAGGACTCGCACACCTACAGAGTCTTCAACACCGTTCTTCACAAGGTTGTTGAAACTGTAGATGTGCGGTTCGATGAAACTAATGGCTCGCAAAGAGAGCACCTACCCTCTGTGATAGATGAACCAGCACCTGAGGAAACTATCAAGTTCAAGGCAACTAAGGATGTCATTCCTACCGAAGAATCTGCTGAAGAATTCATTCCAGAACGTGAGGAACGTCGAGCTAATGCACCTGAAGAAATTGCTGAAGAAAATGTTGATCAAATTCCTCGACGACAACCTACTCATCCTCGCGTTGCAAAAGAAGTGCAAGTTGAGAAGATCATCGATGACATTGAAGCACCAGGTCCTCTCACACGCTCAAAAGCTTCACATTTATCTAACTTTTGTGGGCACTATGCTTTTGTCTCTATCTCAGAGCCCACTATGGTAGATGAAGCATTTCTGGAGCCTGAGTGGATTCAGGCCATGCAAGAAGAATTACATCAGTTCGAGCTCAACAACGTTTGGGAACTGGTCAATCGTCCAGATCCTCGCAAACACAATATCATTGGCACAAAGTGGATCAACCGCAACAAGGAAGATGAAAATGGCCTTGTGGTGAGGAATAAGGCACGGCTAGTAGCTCAAGGCTACACATAGGTTGAAGGAATTGATTTCGATGAAACTTTTGCACCTGTTGCTAGACTTGAAGCTATTCGCATATTACTTGCTTATGCTAACCATCATGATATCACTTTATATCAAATGGATGTGAAAAGTGCATTCCTCAATGGTAAGCTTGAGGAAGAAGTATATGTTGCTCAACCCCCAGGTTTTGAAGATCCTAAGCATCCTCACAAAGTCTTCAGACTAAATAAGGCCCTCTATGGCCTCAAGCAGGCCCCTCGGGTGTGGTATGATACTTTGAAGGAATTCCTCATGAAGAAAGGCTTCAAACCCGGTTCACTCGACCCTACTCTTTTCACTAAATCCTATGATGATGAATTGTTTGTATGCCAAATATATGTTGATGATATCATCTTTGGTTGTACTGACCAACGTTATAGTGATGAATTTGCCTATATGATGAGTGAAGAATATCAAATGTCTATGATGGGAGAGTTGAAATTCTTCTTAGGTCTTCAAATTCGTCAACAGCGCAATGGCATATTCATATCTCAGGAGAAATACCTCAAGGATGTACTGAGGAAATTCGGCATGCAAGATTGCAAAGGCGTCAAAATTCCTATGCCCACAAATGGCCATCTATGCACTGATGAAAATGGTATTGACTTCGATCAAAAGGTATACCGCTCCATGATTGGTTCTTTATTGTACTTATGTGTATCTAGGCCAGATATTATGCTTAGTGTTTGCATGTGTGCCCGATTTCAAGCTACATCGAAGGAATCACACCATAAGGCTGTGAAGCATATTCTTCGATATCTAGCTCACGCACCAACACTAGGATTATGGTACCCCAAGGGCTCGGCTTTTGATCTCGTTGGATATTCTGACTTTGACTATGCTGGTGATTGTGTGGATCGCAAGTCAACATCTGGTACATGTCATTTCCTCGGACGATCTTTGGTCTGTTGGTCCTCGAAGAAACAGAACTGTGTATCACTGTCTACTGCTGAAGCTGAGTACATTGCTGCTGGTTCTTGCTGTGCTCAATTGCTGTGGATGAAGCAAACTCTCAAGGACTACGGCATCAATATGAAGAATGTCCCTCTCTTCTGTGACAATGAGAGTGCCATCAAGATTGCTCACGACCCAGTTTAGCACTCGAAGACAAAGCACATTCAGATTCGTCATCATTTTCTCCGCGATCATGTGTTGAAGGGCGACATTTCTATTGAGCATGTGAAGACTGAAGAACAGCTAGCCGATATCTTCACAAAGCCCTTGGATGAGAAGAGATTTAGCAAGTTACGGTGTGAGCTAAATATCTTAGAATCTTCGAATGTTCTTTGAAAAGGACACTCATCCTAACATTGATGCAAAATTGATGACTTAGATGTGCAACACATGAAGAAACGTTTTTCTTCAATCAATGAAGAATAACACTCTACGTGTGAAGAAATTAATGAAGAATTTGATTCTCAGAACCCTACGACAATTGTACGCGGTGTCTAAAATCATCATTCTTATACGGTGGGTCACGCCACCACAAAAGTTGAAAATCTTCAATTTGAGTTTTTCCTCAGTTTTGAAATTCCTCAGTTGTTCATATTCTTCAACTTTGCAAAATCTTCACTGTTTCCGTCGTTTTTCTTCATTGGCTATATATATATATATATGAGTTTATGTCCTCTACAGCATTCACTTATGGCTAATTCTTAAAGTTGGTTTTTCTGCTAAGTGAATGTGATCGGACCCTTCCCCCTCTATGCTATACTCAACCCAATCTATTCACAAATTCTTCATGTGCATTCTATTTGAAACTCATTCAAAATCTTCACTGTGTCCTTGTCAGCTGAAGAATTTGCGAACGGAACTTTTAACTTATCTTATCCAAATTTTTTGGCTTTGCCGCTCAAACCGTTCCGCTTCCCACGATATACTTATCTATTCACCCACGATCTAACACGATCTCCACTTCTCAATACATGGGTGACACATGTCATGCGGATGAGAAGGGTCAGGGGCACATTCGTCCAATTTCTTCGGGCGAACCGTTTTTCACCGTGGCTATAAATACCCCCTCTCCCCTTCCTCACTTCTTTTACTCCGCTCGAGCTTCTCAAACCCTAGCGCCGCCGCTACATCATCATCGCCGATGAGGAAGAGCTTCACTGCCTCGACCTCGTCGCCGCCGTACTCACGCCGGCCACGGAAATCTTCACTCCGCCGCCGCCGTAGCCGTCTTCCTCCGCCAAGTTAGGGCGTTGGAAGATCTGCACAGACGAGCTTCACTTCTCCACATCTCAGTTTGTCGTGTTCTTCGTTCAGGGTAATTAAAAGTTAGTTTTACTGTCCACTTTGATTCAAATGTTTACTACAAAATCTTCAAAGGTGTTTTTCTTCAAATCCTCACACACTAAACACCTCACATGTCATCTGTTCTTTATTCGTTTCTCTAAGCATCATTTTTCTTCAAGATTCCTCAATTGTGTGGATCTTCGATCTATACAACTCTGGAACCTAAGACAAAGAATGCTTAGTGAAATTCTTCAAGACTCATGTGGTCAAATTCCTCAAACTTGTTCTTTTTGAAAAACCTTCTGAGAATGCATATGACCTCTCCAAATTCCTCGCAACTATACTCTGTTCACAGGTACTCATGTCCGCTGCTGAATCACTAGGTTCTCATCAACTTAACTCATTTGCAGCGTTCCTTGAAGAAAAGTTGCATACTTCTTCAGAGAGTTCAGTTGTTCAAATTCCTCAACTGAAGAAAATGGCTAGTGAAAAGAGGCCACAAAAAGGAGGAAAGAGGCCTGAGGTCAATACTGCCTTTGAAATCCCTGAGGACATTTATGCTGGGTACTGCACACCCCCTGAGGAAGATAAAAACCAGCGCAAGGTGCACATTCAGAGGATAGAAAGGAGATGTGCAAAAGTGTAGAGGGAGTACATGTATGTGACTCCAAAATACATGAAGAAATTCGCTGTTACTCCTCCATGCTCAAGACCACCATTGGCACCTGGCCAAGAGGCAGATCCCACTAGCATCAAGCGCGGTGAGGATTTTCCTGAAGAATGGGCCAAGCGCCAGGACAAGTTGGCCAAACAGGCAAAAGATGCAGTGAAGAAATTCAACGAAGATTCCATTGCTGCTGCTGCTGAGGCCTCTGTAAGGCCGAAGAAATCCATGACAAAGAGGCCTGCGCACAAGCCATTTCCTCTTCTTCAATGCCCTCACGGCCAATTTCCTCAGCTCAGCCCTCACGGCCAATTCCTCAAGCCGCTCCTGCTCCTCCAAAGTCCTCAGCTGCTCCGACAAAATCCTCAGCACCTGTGCATCTTGCCACGTGCCAAAGGACCACAGGCATCTCCATTGCCTCAGGAGCTTCAGCTAGTTCCTCAGCTGCACCAAATTCTTCAACAGGACCCTCTCTGCTGAAGACTAAGACCACTGCTGGACGAGGCTCTCGCCCAAGTCCTCAGAAGAAGCAGGTCGCCTTCCAAGTACCGTGTGAAGAAGACGAAGCTGATGATGAAGAACTTGCTGAGATCATCAGAGACAGGTAAGTCAGGGCCGCTAGAGCCAAGGGCACAGAAGTGCCACTGCTTTTGGATCCAAAGCTGATCCTCGACTATATTGATCTCTGGCACAAGGAACCAAACACTCCTATGCCTGATTTCAAGTTGACACCTGGCCAAAGTCACATGCTGACCCATTTCATCAGTGAAGAAAAATGGAAATATGAGAAGGCCAGGCAACTCAAGAAAGCACAGTACATGAAGGAGAAGTTCCTGAAGAACAACGTTGTCTCTATGACAACTGATGAACTTGTAAAGCTCCAGTCTGAAATCAAAGTCCTCAGCGATGATTTCAATGCTTACTATGCTGATTGGAAAGGAGCCAAGGTTAGGTTCGTCAATTTGACGAAGACACTCACTTCAAGTGCCGCTGCCCCTGTGCATATTGAAGTCACTCCGGCTGAAGCATCTGCTCAGCCAACTGAAGAACATGCCAGCACCGCTGATGACAATCAGGCTGCTGAAGACAATGTGAGTTCCAGGGCTGATGACTGCATTCCAGCCGCTGATGAAACACCCAGGGCACCCACTAGTGGTGCGCCTGAAGAAAATGAAGAGGTCAGGGCAACTGCATCAGTTGTGCCTGAAGAAACTGCACCAAATTCCTCTGCTCCACCTGCGCCTACTCCTACTCCAATCCTTCCATCTGCATCAGATGCGAAGAAGACCAAGGCTACAGAGCGTGCAGCAGTGAAGAAAAGGAAAGCATCAGCTTCTTCAAATTCTTCTGCTCCGAAGAAAACGAAGCCTATGACCAGCTCTTTTGCAAACTCGATTGATGTTGTTCCAATCTCAACCATGCCATCAAAGGACCTTGTTCCTTTTGATGAAGAATATGTGATCCCTAGCGGATCTGATGAAGAAACTCCTTCTGCTGCTACGTCAGAGCAGATGGATGAAGAAATTGAAGTGGATGAAATCCCTTCAACCCCAGTTGTTTCCTCGCATGTGCCTCAGTTTACTGCTGAAGAGGCCGGCGTTGAAGAAATTGAAGATGAAGATGTGGACATTGGCTGTACCACACCTGTGATGAATGATGACTTTTGGGAAAGTCAGCACCCCAATTCTCCACTCTTCACTCCACTGCAACAAATTCCTCAGTCCCCAGTCACTACAGTTCAAATGGGATCTGATGAAGCTCATGAAGACATTCCAGCCGCTAGTGCTGAAGAAACTAAAAATGAAGAATTCAAGAACCAGGCTGCCACTGAAGAGGAACCAAAAATTCCTCAGCCTGAAGAACCTGGGATTGCGATTCCTGAGGTTGTGATGCAACTCACTAACACTCCTCTGCCCAAACCAAAGGATCCATTCTCCAGGAAGCAGAAATTCAAGACTGATGCCTTCTTTGGCGAGCATGTATTCTTCACTGATTACAACCCTTATGACTCTACTCACATAAGGAAGAGGCGTTTCTGGACTGCCGGCCAGGCAAATTTCTATTCCTCAGTGCTGTTCGACAAAGACAAAGTCTTCGATCATGAGCACATTCCTCACATGGACATGGAATCTCTGCCGTGCTTCGAGCCAGTCCTCAGTGTTCTTCACGACGCTGGACTATTAAATTTCTGCACTGACATCTATGATTGGAATGAAGAACTTATTCTTCAATTCTATGCAATGCTGCACATCACCGGAAATTCTGAAGATGTGAATTCATGGGTGCTGGATTGGATGTCTGAAAACACTCACTACAAGGCACCAGCTACTGAATTGCTTCGTGCCTTACCTCTCAGTCCGCCCCTTGAAGGTGCTTGTTGCGTCTACAATTAACCCGAGCTAACCGATCACTACATGCAAGTGCTGATGAAGCCTTTGAAGCCAGGTCAGACCTCAAGAACAAAATTCCTTGTGAAGGAATTGTTGTATGTGCCTCGGACTGTCTATCGCATTCTGACGAAGACATTGAGTCCAATCAAGGGTCACGACTCAAATGAAGAAGAAGTCGTTGGCATCATGAAGAATCTGCTTTTCAATATCATTCATGGCATTCCCATCAACTTCCATGATTTCTTCATGAGGACTCTGGCCAATGTCGCCATGTCACCGTTTGAGCTGAAGCCTTATGCACCTTGGATTATGAGATTCATTAGGACAAGGTCTTTACTTAACTATAAAGCTGATACACTGAACCATTGCAGCTACTTGCCCCCAATTAAAGTCCTCAAACGGACATTTTCCTCAGCTAATGAAAAGGGCAAGGCTACTGCTGTAATTGATGAAGGCATTCATCCATTGGATGGACAATTTCGCAAGGCTGCATCCTACTCCACCAATGATGACTCTGCCACCCATGACTCTGCCGCCAACGCACCCAAGCAAAATCCTCAAGGCACAGCACCCAGGGTGATGACTGACCGTGAGCTTCTCCTCAGTCTTCACCAGAAGGTTGATCGCAATCATAAATGGGTCAAGCGTCAGTTTGGTTCAATTCTTCACAAGATGACTGTTACCCACAATGCAGTGAAGAAAAACCACTACTACCTTCATGAAATCCTCAACCGCACCTGGGCTGTTCTGTCTCAAGTCTATAGTGAAGAAGATCTGAAGACAATGGGTCTCAAGGACGATCTTGACTGGGCTGCACCTCCTCCGAAGAAGTACAAGAAGGTCAAGGTTCCTTCCTTGGTGGCCAGCTCCTATTCTTCATCACGTGACACTGATGAACATGAAGATTTGGACAACACTACGGCAGGCCCTACTCCAACAACTGACCCCAACAACGCTGATGCTCCTTCATCACCTTGATATTCTTCAGGGGCGTTAGTCCTCATTTTCAACCCTTTTGGTCATTTGATGACAAAGTGGGAGAAATTTGAGTTAGTCTTCAAGCGGGTCTATCTTATATGGGCGTTTTTTAAAAGTTGCAACTCTCGTTCTTTTGAAGACTTTGCTGGATCGAGTTGTAAACTTAAACTCTATGGTGACCTGATACTTTTGCTGTTTCTTCTGCATGCTTATTCCTCGTTAATGTTATTGCACGCATGCTGAATTACATCAGTCACCATATTTCATCATGCATTTCAAATTCTTCATATATTATGTCAAATGCGTGTATGAATTACAAGATATAGGGGGAGATCTCCATGATTCAACTCTTCAAGTGGGCATTGCTTCAAAAGCAAATTCCTCACTATGCACATCTTCAGGGGGAGTTCTTCTATATCTTGCAATCAAATTCCTCAACATCAGTATTTACAATTCATATGTTTATCCCCGGTGAAAACTTAACCTATATTGTCATCAATCACCAAAAAGGGGGAGATTGTAAGTGCATCTAGTGCCCCTTAGTGATTTTGGTGTATTGAAGACTTATAGGTTAAGGGACTAATGCGTTTGTGAGTGTACACAGATCTATAAGTCTATGAGGAGTTTGATATTTACAGAGAAAGTCGACCCCTAAAAATGAAGTTCTTCGACTGAAGACTTTGGATTTCTGAAGACTTTCTGAAGACTTTGAAAGTGAAGAAATTGGTGTGACCTTGAAGACTTGGTATTCATTTGAGGAATATGAAGCGTGAAGACGTTTGTTTTCGTAGTTTACATTTTCTCTTTCTTGAGTCATAGGAAACACCGTACTATTAAAGGGGGTGGAGGAAATACTAAGGAAAAATTTCCATGTGATGCTCAACTCAAAATCCTACACCTACCAATCCCTTTGAGTGAAGCCATTGGAAATCTCATACAGTTCAGTCATATTCTTCAGTGACAGAGACGAAGTTCTTCTGGTCTCTGAGGAATTTGTTCTGACTGAGGAGTTAGGAATTCGCCAGTGCGGATTGCCTACACAGTGAGGAACATGATAGCCCTAAGGAATTTGAACCTCAAATTTCCGACCGTTGCTGTGCTATGCGCCAGCTGTCCCAAAATATCTACCCACCTAACGGTCATATCATTGAAGGGCATTTATGTCTTTATCATGCGGGCTGCTCCCTAGGCTATAAATAGCCGCCCCCTACAACCACTAGCTGGTTGGCTGCTCCGAGAGAAACTGACACTTGTCATTTGGGAGCATTCCATCCTCCGAGGACTTTGAGTGAAAATCATCAAGTGAGGAAAAACCCCAAACCCAAACACCTACAAAACCCAAAGTGATTGAGCATCACTGAAGAGATTGATCCTACGTGGATCCGACGCTTGTTACCGATGAAGACTGTGCTTCTTCCAGACGGTTAGGCGTCATGGTCTAGAGCATCCAAGAGGAAATTGTGGATCGCCGAGTGACCGAGTTTGTGAAGGTTTGGAAGTCACCTGAAGACTTACCACGAGTGATTGGACGAGGTCTGTGTGGCCTTAGTTCAAGGAGAATACGGTGAGGACTGTGTGTCCGGGACTGGGTGTCCTCAGGTTTAAATACCTAGCCGCTCCAACCAGACGTGCAACTGAGACAGCAGTTGGAACTGGTCTACCAAATCATTGTCTTCACCAAGCCAACTGGTTCTATTTCCTCAACTCTTTCATTTCCTCATTCCTGTGTTGTGCAATTGTTCATATCTGTGTTTGAAGACTTTGACTGAAGACTTTCTCAATTTCCTCAGTTCAATTTCCTCAGTCTGTTTGTCTTCATCCTGTGTTATCATGTGTTTACGCTTTCTATACTCTGTGCTTATTTTCATTTCATCCTGATGACTATGCTTGTGTTCTGCTATGCATACTTTTGAGTACTTATTCCGCTGCAAGCAGTTCTTCCCTAAGGAATTTCCTCACCCACAAATTCCTCAGTCAAGAATTTATAAAAATCGCCTATTCACCCCCCTCTAGTCGATATAACGCACTTTCATTATGGGACGGAGGGAGTACGAAGAAAGAGATAGAGAGGAGTAAAAAAATACACTTATAGCCAACCTTGTTGTAGTATGAGTGACTAAGTGATGACTATGTATGACATGCCAACATCAGATAGCCTAACGCACCGTGTTAAATCTCCAAGGGTGCGACCGCGCGAGCGACGCGACGGTCGTGGTAGGCGCGACCATGATACGGGCTGCTGGCAGCCCTTGGATCTGAGATCAAACGGTCGCATGCTAAGTTGCTGAAAATTTGCAGAATAACCCTCCAGGATAGGATATTCACCCATAGGTCTAGAATCACGCCATGCAACCATTCGATCTCAGATCCAAGGGCACTCGGAAGCCCATATCATGGGAGAATGGAAAGCCACTACCCTGCCGTTCGCACGCGGCAGTTCGCTCCTACTCGTCCCCGCACGTCCTTCAATACTACAGCGGTTCGCTCCTAGTTGTCCCGTCCATTCACATTACGACAGTTCCACTAATCCTAACCCTCCTCCCAAATCCATGGCGTCCCAAATCTCCACGATCAATGGTGAGTACAAGGTTAGAACCATCACCGGCAATGAGTTCGACGTCATCTACACCCGTTCTTCCGCGACGGTGAAAGGATGCCTTTCTCGCTTCAGACGCATGTTCGAAAACTCAGATGATGAGTGGGTCGCTGGGCTAGATGTTGAGTACACCACAGTCCTGGGATGAGAGAAGGATCTAAAGGACAAAGAGAGGAAGAAGCCCGCCGTGATCCAGGTTTGCGTACATAACGTTTGCTTGGTCTACCACATATGCCATGCCGACGTTGAGTGCCAGGATTTTAAGAACTTCCTCAAGGACAAAACAATGAAATTCATTACTGTAGATTTTAAGAACGACAAAGAAGTCCTGGGTCGGATAGGCCTCGTTGTAGGCAACCCCTTCGACCTCCAGAAGAATCGGCTGGTGCACTCTCGTCAGCCTTCAATGCTGACCCTGGCAGGAGTCATGGTTCATCCTTCGTACCGTAAACTGGAGAAACCTCATTACACGTTTCATCGTCATGCATGGCAGCGGAATGTACTAGATATAGACCACATCCACTACGCTGCAATGGATGGCTACCTTTGTTTCAATATCTACAAGGGTTGGATGAAGAGCAACAGCCAAGTGTGCGGTTCAAGCAAAGAAGTATCGGCCAAGAGGAAGAGGGACAAGGACGAAGTCGAGGACGTGGACGAGGACTCCGAGTAAGGTGGCAGTGTCGTTGCTCATGGTGGTTCTAAACTTCTAATGCGGTGTCTACCGGATTAGTTGCATAGTTTAATTTCAGGTATGCTTAGTTTAATTTGAGGGGTGTGTTGTGCTGAGCCCCCAGCAGAACTATGTTATGTTTCTGCTCATTACTTTAACTCTTCAGTATGTACATACTACTAGTATTTCTTTAATAGAATTTAGCACCCCAATTAAGCACGTACTAGCTTTTTTAATAGTACTATATGCATAATTTGGCGACGAGCGCTCTCTATATGTACCACCTTTTTTTAATTTCAATTTTTGCTCCATGGCGCAATCCATCGATAGTACTACTGTACAAAAGTATACATTTTTTAAAAGGCTAGAGTACTATTCATCACATATATAGCCAGTTAAATTCTCAACCTAGAATGACGTGCATGCCATGTAGTAAACCGATACGGAGGAAGTATAGTAAAAATGAGGTGATTTTACCGAGCGATCGGCGGGGGAGCATGGTCTGTCATGCGGTCCCACGTGTCATGATGTACCAAGGCAATGCGCGTGTCCCTCTTGAGGCAGAAGCAATGCTACGTGGTTTGAGATGATGGCGAACCGAAGCGTGAAATAATGGTTGCTTTGTCCGTCTGGGAAGGTGCGGCATTGTGATTTGACGTCTCATTGCTCATTACTACTACTGGGCCGGTACGAGTGGGGTGCGTCCCCCCTGCTGTTCTGCACTGTTATTTGGTGCTTGACATGTCGACCCGGTTGCTATATGTCCCACATGTCGGCGACAGGAAGTACAGAATTCATGAAAGGGAGCGTCGACGGAGGAGTATACTACAGAATTCATGAAAGGGAGCGACTTAGTTTTGGAAAAATCTATTTTTACGGAGTACGTACCCACTAGGGTTTATAGGGCTCATCTAAAAAACATTCGTTTTTCCGTTTGATAAGTCTCAGTTCTACTATACTAGTAGTAGTACCATTACATGTTGGATTTCGAGGTGCGTTAGATCACCCGACGCAAGCAGTGTCAAGAGGAAACTAACCAATGCATGTACAAGTTCATGGAAATTTAGTGGTCATTCATGCATTCATTCTAATTAATGCCTCGGTAAACGTAACTTCTTGAGAAAAACGAGCATACTAATTACTTGTGCAAACTACGAAATTAATTCGACCACTCACCGTCTACCTTGGTTGGAGAGATTTTGAAATTGAGCCATAAACTGGAAAGGAGGGAGTAGTAACTTTTGTCTCGATTACTATTTGTGGCCTTGTATAGATGCAAAATGTATTTTTTATAGTGGCCTTGTTCAAGTAAATGGAGGGAGTACTAACCAAAGTACGTAGTAGGGATGAGGAGTAAACGGAGGGAGTAGTAAAATTTTCTCCTCGTGCTGCGAGCCACCGCATGCGTGGGCGAGGGAGCGGGCGTAAAGGCGTACAGTAGTAGTAGTACTACTACTACTACTACTCATAAGCAAGCTTCACCTCATCCTGCGAGCCACCGCGCCCGTGGGCGGGGGAGACGGCGTACTAAGCAAGCTTCTCCTCGTTCTGCGAGTTGATGGGACACATCAAAAGTACTCCAGTGTATAGAGCCTTGCCTCTAAGGTAGGCCCCACATGGTTTGCCTCTTTTTTTAATTTAACATAACGCGTCAAGTCGCAATTTGTTTGTTCACCCGTGGTAGACGATCCTCCCTCCACCAAGTGGACAACCAGTACACGTGCCAAATTACCATGTGGGCTGCCTTTTTCGTACAGAAATGAGCTCCACCGTGTACCCGCGCGGGTGTGGTTGGGAAAGAGACGGGAGTACGTGCGCCGTGTGTGCACCTCTTCTCTTCGTGCACGTCCCCCACCTATGTGGGTGTGTGTGAGAGAGATACAAACCTAGACATAATGCGCCGTCCATCCCCATGCCTCCGCCCAGTCCGACCACCAGTCACCACCACGCCCCACTCCTCCTCACCTTATCTCTCATCTTTCTCCCTCCATTTTTATATACAAGGGGCCACTATCAAAATTACAATTTGCAGATATACAAGGCCACTAACACTAACCGATGCAATAATAATGGTGTTTGCCTCGTGGTACTAGCAAAGGAGGACATTAATTATCCCTTGCATGTATGCGGGAGTTTGTAAAAAAATGCATCTTGATGTTCCGTGCAATGCACGGGCATCTTGCTAGTCCATGAAAACAACACATGGGAAAATTCCATGGGGAACGAGGGATTTGAATCTATTGGGAGGGGCTATTTGGATCTTGCCCGGGGTAGCCAAAATATTGGCGACCCTTTTGTCCACCGGTGCCTTTGCCACCGATGAACGAGGAATGGCTCGGGTGCTCATGCTGTCATGCATCCTCCAGCACGCACGTTGGAGACGAACTCGCACGAGCTGTGTTTTTTTGTCCCACAACGCCGCCCGAGCCGCCCGTAGACCGACCGGCGACCCGCAAATTACGCCATCCAACCGTAGCCGCACACATTATGACAGCAACTCAACCAACCGGACGAAATTCACGCAAACACGTAGAGAAACTGATATTTCATATAAACAACGACGGAAATCATATAAAATATCGGATTTTCATACAAACATGACTGATTTCATTACATTCAAATGAACTATGCGGTGCTAGTTCTGGACAGCACATGTATATAATACCTGGCCTAAATGGTCGCCCGCCGATCGATTTGTGTTCCTCATGTCCGGCAGCACGATCACCGGACTGCCGGGAGCCCCGGAGGTATATGCTTCAGCGCAAAGGACGGCTCGCTTCCCCGCTGCCCAACTGAAATCATTGGCTGGTGCCGAAGATGATGGTGGCCGGCGCCGGTTCGAGTTCATCACCGGCCACTACTTCGCCATGGCCGGCACCGGCTCGAGTTCATCCTAACATTCCCCTCTTCCGTGGAGCCCATGCGGGGTCGACGAAGGTCCTCGCAACAAAAGGATCTGGCAAGACACCTGCTGTGTACGCCGGCGTCGCCTCCGCGGTGGCCTTCATGGGACCCAAGCGGCGGCGGCCTCCCATGTTCTACTTCTCCTCGATGATGGCGGCGGACGCGGAGGCGCTGGCCACCGACTCGTCGCTCTCCGCGCACCCGGTTTCTGTCGCTGCTTGCATGGTGCGGCCGCCGGCATCGGAGTCTCTGCCAAAGAAACGGGAGACGCGGTACGAGGTGGCGGCATGGACGGCAGCAACGACGCCCGTGCGCTGCTCCTCGTCGAGCTGGCCTGGAGCGGCGAGTTGCTGAACCGTGCGCCGGCTTGGGGCGGCAACTGGCTCCGTCGGGCGAGGGGAGGGAGGTCGATCAGCGAGCTGCATAGCTCGTATCCGGCGGGCTACCCAGCCGGCTTGGATGCCGAATAACTACTCTTCGTAAGCCATTGTAAGAGTGGACAAAATGGTGGAGGAAATAGGGGAGCGGCGGAGGTGTGCGATTCTTGGCCGACGTTTGGCCTCGTTTAAATAGGAGATTAAATAGACGGCGGACGGGAGGAGCTCGGCCAGCGTTGCGTTTGACGCCGGCCCGGTCATGAACGGACGTGTGTCCAGAGTGGGTTTCTCGGCTTCCACACGGGCGGGTTTCATGGAGGCGTTTGAATGCGGCACGGAGGCGTGTTCAGCCGGGCGTGCCGCGAGTGGCGCCCTCGACTCTGACCTAGGACACCGCGTCGTTCTTCCACTGACATGTGGGCTCTTTGGGTGCATGGCCTGCATGTCAGTGACCCAACGCAGGCAGCGCACAGCAGAGGAACCTTTGGTGGGCCAGGGCGGTCAGAAGCGGGCATTTCATAAACCGATGATTGTTCATTGAGTGTGACGTCATCTTTTTCATGTAGATAAGCCTACTATGTTGATAGCCCATTCGATACGTTGTGATTCATAAAGACCGCTGCAAACATCAATGTTCTGCTTATCACAGATAAGATTGATTAATACCCGTAATAATCCATGTCCTTAACAAAGGGTGCATGCACGTATAGGTTGAGCGTGTGTCTTGCGTCGTGTGTTGTGTGCATGTAGGCGTGCGAGTGTTGCGTGCGTGCAAGGGTACGTTTCAGTGTTGCATGCATGGCTGCGTATGTGCGTGTGTTCGTGAGTGCATGTGTACGTGTCAGTGTTGCACGCCAGCATGCGTGCGTGTGTACGTGTCAGTGTTGCACGCCTACATGCGTGCGTGTCTTGCGTGCGTGCATGTGTATGTGTGGGGTGAGGCTACACGTCAGTCGACTGACTTTTTCATCTCTGGTCATTAGATTTTCCAGCCGTTGGATACGAAATCAAGGGCCTCCAGTTTATCATCAAACTCCACCCCCCTGAGCCGCCAGCCACCACCGGCCGAACCGCCAGGCCCCGCCACCCGCGGCCGGCCCGCCCTCCCAGAAACCACTCCCCACCACCGGTCCGCCGCCGCACC
>NC_057802.1:388814345-388904009 GCF_018294505.1 Triticum aestivum
TTTCTCCGGGGATCCCCACCCCACCGCCCAATGAACGCCCCCAACTGCCGGTGACTGCCAACCAGAGGTCTCACGACTTCGAATACCCACCGACCACTAATTTATTACCATTTCTGTCCTTCATATACGCGCTGATTGGTGGGCCCTATGGTAATGTGCGCTGCTGAATGTGGACCGTTTGACTAGTCAATTGATCGTGTTATCAACAAATTATGGAGCTGTATGGTGTGCCAGTGGCCATATGATCACCCTAAAATGTACTCCTATTTTATTAACACAGTACATACTCAAACTACCATTTCTTTCTTTCATATACGGGCTGACAGGTGGGCCCCACGGTTACGCGCCCCGATGGTGCAACACTAGTTGCGCCGCGTGGAACGTTTGACTGGTCAATTGATTGTGTCATCAACAAAATA
Source organism: Triticum aestivum (assembly GCF_018294505.1). NCBI lineage: Eukaryota > Viridiplantae > Streptophyta > Magnoliopsida > Poales > Poaceae > Triticum > Triticum aestivum. The sequence continues at coordinate 388,814,765 of NC_057802.1, forward strand.
CGGAGTTGTGCGGGTGAGCCAGTGACCGTATAATCATGATATGTATTTGTTTAACACGGTACAGACGCAAGGGCTCATATATACGCGCAAGCACTCACCGCTATAAGCGCACACACACGAATCCTACCCCTATGAGCACCTTCGAGAGAGTGGGCCAGCATATATGATCTTGAGATGTTACGAAGTCACCATAGGTGCCTCGTAGTCGAGTGGAACATCTCCTCCCACTGAACGTACATCGCCGGAAAATACTAAAATTAACACAAGATAAATGCCAGCACCGGGACTTTAACCTTGGTGGGCTCGAGAAACCACTGCCCTCTAGCCATCCAACCACATGTTGGTTAGCATGACAAAATGTATGTGGTGACCGTGATGAGCTTATTCTGAAGTCCAGTGACCATATCGTGCTTTTGCTTCAAATACAATGAACGTAAGTGTCGTCAACAAAATACGGAGCACGCATCAAATGCAAAGTCCGTTAGTGTCATCAACAAAATATGGAGACGTATCGTGAGCTAGATACTGTTGTACTATTGTATATGCTTATTTTCTTAGTGGCCGATTGCGTGTGTGGTGTGGTGGGCACATCATTTCTAGTTGTGGTGGGTCAACATGAAGACTCATGGGTCGGTTCCATCCTGCGCCACATATAGGTTGGACCGAGACGTGTTATACGAAGACCCGTGTGGAGGACTTGGCGTACAACACGAAGCTACCACAGTCGCGGAGGACTCTATCCCCACTAGTGATAAGCCGACTATATATGATTTGTAACCCTAGGCCCTTAGTATGTTATACAAGCTTGGGGGCTAGTTCGTCGATAGTATACACACACGCACAATGCCTGGTATTCACGTGTACTTTGTACACACCCCTATCACTAATATACAGTACCAGGAGTAGGCTCTTTCTTCAACTGCAAGGGTCCGATCCGAACTAGGGTTAAACTTTGCCTCGTATTACCATCCAGCCTAACAGCCAGGGATATCCTACCGAATGATATGATGAAATCATATCTGCCAACTACGAAGAGAGAGGTGTGTCGGGGGGGGCAATGTGTGCGAGAGAGGCCTAAAGATAATGTGCGTGCGGGAGACACGTAGGCACATATATGTGCGTATAGAGGGCTAGTAGAGACCGTGCATGTGTATATATGCATGTGAGAGAAATAGTGTTTTCCAACTGAGATTAGTGAAAAGAGTGGTACATAGTAGTCGGAAAGAGAGAGAGAGAGAGAAACAGAGAGAGCATGTGCGTGAGACACCCCGACACCCTGAGAGAGATTGTGAGCATGTGTGAAAGAGAAATGCCGATGCATATAAAGTGTGTGCACTTATGCGTTAGATAGAGAGATATATAACGCGTTTGTGAGAACGGGGCGAGGCATAGTGCATCTACGTGTAAAAGGCGGTTCTACGCATTAAATTAAAATATAAATGGCATTATTATTTTTGGATGAGATCATGAATTTTGCAAATTGCGTATCGACGAAAATCGGTCTATCAGACACCCATACTCTATTGAATTCTAGCATGTGCATGTGTTTATTTCATATTATCGATCCATAGAGTGAGAGCGGTTTGAAATACAGGCAATGGATGCTTTTGCAATTCATATATAAACATTAATTAGTGCACTCCATGTTGTTAGTGTGAAGCACTTTATACATTTGTCACTTGCATGGATACATTCCAAATTGCTAGCTACGAAATAGAATACATGTCGAATTCAACATAAAGGGGGTTTCGAAGATTCGAATTCATAGGAAGTGCATTCATCTATTTGAACCCGAGATAATGGCATTTGTAAATTAGATGTAAAAGGGGGCATCAATCTTTGTTGTGAGTTTGAACATGCTATATATATTCATACGCATATCTAACTCTTTTTTTTGCAACCAAGGAGATTATATCTGGAACCATGCATGAACTGAGGTAAGTTGCATATTTTTTAATATATACTCGTGTACAATGTATATTCAAATGTACCCCCTCCATTCGAAAATAATCGTAGCTTTAGGATTTTCAAGAGTAAAGATTTGTGAAGTTTGACAAATCCTGAAAGTTCAATTCAAGAGAACCAAAAACGTTAATGATTCTGCTGCCAAATATTGAACGAAGCGCCAAATAGGCCTCTGGTCACCCGAAACCGTGCGAGACTAATGTTTTGGTGGTAGGAAATTACTGTCCTGACTCTGGCCCGTGTAGCCTATTGGCCCGATGTCCAAAGGTCTAAACCGGGGTAGGTTTGTAACTTCACCAAGATGCCAGTCTCAACCGCCTCCGAGAAGCATTCATACCCCGTGAGCACCTACCCATGCGCTCGGCCGAAATCTATCCCGCCCACATTTGGGACACGTGACATGACTGTCCTACCCCCAACCCGCAATATGTCCGAAATTTTAGATGGGGGCAAAGTTTGTAACTTTCCCCAAATTTCAAACAAGCGCGTCTCAAACCGAAACATTGTTCCCCCTTAGTTCCCCGCCTCCCTCCGTTTCCCCATTCATACTCCGTGGGCGCGAAAACGACCTCTCCACCAGCCGCCAAACCCCAGCCTCCTCCGTCCTCCACCCCATAGCGGCCAATCCACCGCCGCCCTCCTCCATCACGCCGGAGCCGGTACCCCGACGTCGTCGTCCAACGCAACCGCAACCGCAACACCCTCAAGGACTTAGCAGCTGAAGCCGAGGCAAAGCTGCCTCCACGACGCTGACGCCGACGTGCGCCGTACCAGAACCACTCCGACCACGCCGTCCTGTGCCTCACTGCTGCGGCTCCACTGTCGCAACCGTCCACCGCACCGGAGCTATTCCCGCTACGCCGTTGTTCGCCGCCTCGGATCTGCTTCCCCGCCGCCGACAGACGGCCACCGCACCACACTCAACAACTTGGCCATGGGTTCGTCCAAGGCTGCATCGTCCCCCACAACTTCTGGTTTCCGGCGAACAACAAGAAGATTGTCAGAAAAACAGAAGGAGGACACAACACTGCCAGCAAAAAGAGGTACTCCTCTTCCCTTATTCGTGCAAATCTTACGTCTCCGCTCACACTGTATTCATCCCACGACAGAAACTAGTTGAGCGCTTCTTACTGCATCTTCTCCGTGATACTAAATGCACAAGGTTTCCTCCCTTTTACTATTTCACCTTTGCTAGAGGTCAGTAGCCCGCCTGGATTTCAATTCAGGGTCAGTCGAACCGCAATTAAAAGAAGCAGCACCCGCTTAGGCGCGCGGAGCACCTAGTCCGCCTGTTCCCCGGGGAAGCGGTGCATCGGTGTCTATCATAGGGGTGTGGGGCGCAGGAGCTGCTTGCGCCCGATCTGGAGGTTGGCAGGACTTGAATGGATGGCCGGGGGGGCGGTGCCAAGCATGGCGGTGCGGTGAGGTCGAGGGGAGGGCGCATGCAGGGGAGGAATACTGGGCCGGTGGTCGCTGGCGTTTCAAGGAAGATCGTCAACACTGAGTGGCTGGAGGTAGATGAAGGCGATCTGCCCTTTCTTTGTACATCGGACGGTGCAGAAAAAATGGACTGACCTATTTGCTTTCAGTCGACTGTTATTTTCATAGAATCCTGTAGTAATTTAGTGTGCCATGCATGTTGTAGAGCTATCATATGTCTCCCATCATTTATTTCTCACCGGCCTGCTATCTGCTACCTTTACACTGTACTAATTGTGCACACACTTCACCCATACTCACACTATTGTTTTTTTATGCATGGGTATTTCAGACTCTGACGCAGTGTTGATGAATGCAGAAAAGAAAAGACAGAAGTGGCTCGAGTGTAATTCGAAGATAAGCACTAAGCGTTTCAGCGCTCTAATGGGTGCAGTGTCAGCAGTTGGAGACAGTAAACGTAGCTCTGCAGTTGATGATCTCAATTGCCACACACAACCATCCCAGGTGCTTGCTTTAACTTCGTGCTGTCAAATGTGGTTGCATGTTGCATATGGTGTCTAGCTTGTATTGCTTCCGATTTGGTTAAATTGCATATGCTTACTTTACACATTATAACTTTGATAATGACATGCCTTCCTGTTTTTGATACACACTACATATGTCTATTAACCATGTTCGTACATCAAACTAATGCTCTTTTGTATCCCTCGTCAATCACTTATGATGAGACAGTCACCTGAGTGGGTTACTGTGAGACGCCCTACTCGTTTAAAGAGTGCAGTGTCATCCTCCCCACATGATTCTCAAGAAACAGCAGGGCTAAATGAAGATAGTCAACGTAGCTCTCTAGTTGATCACCGCAATTCCCCCACACCACCATCGCAGGTGCTTGCTCTTACTTGGCAGTGTGATATGTGGTTGCATGTTGCATATGGTGTCTACCTTGTAATGCTTCTAATTAGGGTAAATTGCATCTGCTTAGTTAACACATTATACCTGTGAATATGACATGCCTTCCTGTTTTTGGTACATACTACGTCTTTCTATTAACCATGTTCTTACATCAAACTACTTTTCTTGTGTATCCCTCATCAATGCTCCTAATTTGTTAAATTGCATCTCCTTAGCTTACACATTATACATGTGAATATGACACGCCTTCCTGTTTTTGGTACATACTACATCTGCCTATCACACCATGTTCTTACATCAAACTACTGTTCTTGTGTATCATGTGTCTATCGCTTATGATGAGACAGTCACGCGCGTGGGTTAATATGAGACGCAATACTCTTATAAAGAATGCAATTTCATCCTCTCCACATGATTCTCAAGAAACAACAAGCCTAAATGAAGATATTGAATGTAGCTTTGTACCTGAAGACCGCACTTCCCTTACACCACCATCACAGGTGCTTGCTCTAACTTTGCAGTGTGATATGTGGTTGCATGTTGCATACGGTGTCTAGCTTGTAATGCTTCTAATTAGGGTAAATTGCATCTGCTTAGTTTACACACTATACCTGTGAATATGACCTGCCTTCCTATTTTTGGTACACACTACATCTATGTGTTAACCTTGTTCTTACATGAAACTACCTCTCTTCTGTATCCTGCATCAATCACTTACGATGAGTCACTTTATTCGTTGCATATTGCATATTATTTCTAGCCTGTTGCCATGTATTGCTTCTAATTTGGTCAAATACATTTGTTAGGGCACCCTTTTAATTTGGCAGAGTGATATTGGTTTCATCTTTCATATGGTTTCTAGCTTGCATCGATTCTAACAAGTTCAAGCACCTTGTGCTTACTTTACACTTTATACATCATACATGTCAATATGTCACGCCGTCCTGTTTTTCATACATATTCCATCCTCCTATCGTGCGGCTGCCTTACATGAAAGTAGTGTTCGTCAGTATCATGCATCAATGAGTTCTGAAGAGCAAATTTTATTCCTTTTTCTTGTGGGTTTGACTTGACAAGGCAAAATCAAGAAAGAGGAAGGAAAAGAGTAAGGAAGGTGATGATGGTGGTCCTCTGCAGCAACGTAAACGGAGCATCTGTACCGATTCTCCTTGTACTGATAGTGCATTACAAGGTCCAAGTCTTCGCTCCCCTACTCCACCATCCAAGGTGCTTGCTCTAACTTGGCAGTGTGATATCTGGTTGCATGTTGCATATGGTGTCTAGCTCGTATTGCTCCTAATTAGTGTAAACTGCATCTACTTAGCTTACACATGATACATGTGAATATGACACGCTTTCCTGTTTTTGGTACATACTATATCTGTCTATCACACCATGTTCTTACATGAAACTACTCTTCTTGTGTATCATGCATCAGTCACTTATGATGGGACACCTTTAAGTTGGCAGTGTGATATTGGTTTGCGTCTTGAATATGATTTCTAGCATGTATTGCTTCTAGTTTGATGAACGCCACCTATGACGAGACAATTTTAACTTGGCAGAGTGATATTGATTGCACCTTCCATATGGTGTCTTGTAGTGTTTCTAATTTGTTGAAGTGCCTTCTGCTTAGTTACCACATCATAGGTGTGAATATGTCAAGCCGTCCATTTTTTCGTACATATTCCATCCTCGTATCATGACTTTGCCTTTCATCAGAGTAGTGTTCGTCAGTATCATGCATGAATGAGTTCTGAAGAGCGAATGATATTCCTTTTTCTTGTCGGTATGACCTCACAATGCAAAATCAATAAAGCTGAAGGAAATTGGTAAGGCATTGGATGATGGTGGTCCTTCCGAGCAACTGAAACAGAGGTTCTCTACAGATTCTGCTCCGCCATCCTCCCAACAAGATTCGCAAGACAACGCAAGGCTAGACAATCAACGTAACTGTGTAGATGATGAGCACATCTCCCCTACTCCACCATCACAGGTGCTTGCTCTAACTTGGCACTATTATATGTGGTTGCATGTTGCGTATGATGTCTAGCTTGTATTGCTTCTAACTTTGTTGAATTGCATCTGCTTACTTTACACATAATGCGTGTGAATATGACATGTGTTCCTGTTTCTACATCAGACTACTATTCTTGCATATCCCGCATCAGTCACTTATGATAAGGCACCTTTAAGTCGCCACTGTGATATTGGTTGTGTCTTGCATATGATTTGTAGCATGTACTGCTTCTAATTTGTTGAAACGCCATACAGTTTGAACTTGGCAGAGTGATATTGGTTGCATCTTTCATATGGTGTCTAGCTTGCAGTGCTTCTAATTTGTTGAAATGCCTTCTGCTTAGTTACCACATCATAGGTGTGAATATGTCACACCATCCAGTTTTTCATACATATTCCATCCTCGCATCATGTGTTTGCCTTTCATCCGAGTAGTGTTCGTCAGTATCATGCATGAATGAGTTCTGAAGAGTGAATTTTATTCCTTTTTCTTATCGGTTTGACTTCACAATGCAAAATCATTACAGCTGAAGGAAATTAGTCCGGCAGTGGATGATGGTGGTCCTTCGGAGCAACTCAAACAGGGGGTCTCTACAGATTCTACTCCGCCATCCTCCCAACAAGATTCGCAAGACAACACAAGGCTGGACAGTCAACGTAGTTGTGTAGATGATGAGCACATCTCCCCTACTCTACCATCACAGGTGCTTGCTCTAACTTGACACTATTATATGTGGTTGCATGTTGCGTATGATGTCTAGCTTGTATTGCTTCTAACTTGAATTGCATCTGCTTACTTTACACATAATGCCTGTGAATATGACACGTGTTTCTGTTTCTAGAACATACGTGTACATGATGAGCACATCTCCCCTACTCCACCATCACAGGTGCTTGCTCTTACTTGGAATTGTTATACGTGGTTGCGTTTTCCGTATGATGTCTAGTTTGTATTGCTTCTAATTATGTTGAATTGCATCTGCGTAGCTTACAACCTATACCTGCAACGATCACTTACCCATAAGACACATTTAACTTGGGACTGTGATGTAGGTTGCATCTTGGATTGTCTTCTAGCTTGTACTGCTTCTAATTTCTTGAAATGGCACTTACGACGAGACACTTTTTACCTGATAGAGTGATATTGGTTGCATGTTCATATGGTGCCTAGCTTTCATTTCTTCTAATTTTGTTGAAATGCCTTCCGCTTACTGTTTTTTCATACATATTCCATCCTCCTATCGTACGTGTGAATATGAAACGCTGTCTTTTTTTGTATATATTCCATCCTCCTATCCTGCGCTTGCCTTACATCAAAGTAGTGTTCGTCTGTATCATGCATCAACCAGTTATGCAGAGCTAATTTTATTCATCTTCTTGTGGTTTTGACTTCATAAGGCAGTATCAGAAAATAGTAAGGAAAAGAGTAAGTTAGGGGATGTTGGTGGTCCTCCGCACCGACGCAAACAGAGACTCTCTAGATTTGCCACTGCTACTGCTAATGAAGTTGAAGTTCCAAGTCTACATGATGAGTTCATCTCCCGTACTCCACCATCGCAGGTGCTTGCTCTAAGTTGACAGTGTGATAATTGGTTTCATGTTGCATATGTTGTCTAGCCTGTATTTCATCTATTTTGATTAAATTGCACCTGCTGAGTTTATACGTTATACATGTGCATATGACATGGCTTTCTGTGTCTATAATACACTACATCTATCTATCATACCATGTTCTTACATCAAAGTACTGCTGTTGTGTATCCCGCATCAGTCACTCATGATTGGACGCTTTTAACATGGCAGTTTGATAGTGGTTGCATCTTGCATTGATTTCTATGTTGTACTGCTTCTAATTTTTCGAACTGCCACTTATGACAAGACACTTTTAACTTGGCAGAGTAATATTGGTTGCATCTTTCATATGGTGTCTAGCTTGCATTACTTCTATTTTCTTGAAAATCCTTCTGCTTAGTTTGCACATCGTAGTTGTGAATATGTCATGCCGTCCTGTTTTTCTTACATATTCCATCCTCATACGGTTGTCTTATATTGAAGTATTGCTTGTCTGTATCATGCATCAATGAGTTCTGAAGAGTGATTTTATTCTTTTGTGTTGTGGGTACATCTTGACATGACAAAGTCAAAAAAGAGCAAGGGAAATAATATAGTAGGGAGTGTTGTTACTCGTCGGGTGAAACGGAAAAGGTTCTGCCGTCGAGATTCTGCTGGTACTTATAGTGCAGTACAAGGTCCAAGTCCACCGGCTAAATCTACAAACACAGTATCACCTGCTCCACCAGCTGCAGCATCCGCTTCAACTGTACCAGCATCTCAACCAGTTACTCGTTCGTTTGCTCCGGAACTGGCCAGTTCCCAAGCTGCCTTCACACCTAACACTACTTCCGAAGCACTGCTGACACAACAGGACTTGGCAAGATCAGATGAACCTCATGAGCATCAGCACCAAGATGGTACCTGACCGAGTCAAGTTGCAGTTGCATGCTCCTTTATATGTACTCTCACAGTTTGATGTACACTAACACTTTCCATATTCGTTGTTGAACTAGCACCACGGCGCAAGCGGAAACAGACATTAGGGATAATGCTTGACAGATTAACAAAATCTAAAGGAGGAAGAATGGAGATCCATTTTGAGGCAGGTTTAAAAAGGCCACGTGATGCTACAGAGTCAGCCAAGTTAGTATCAGAGGCAGCCATTGCCGTTAGGTGTCATGCACGTATCCTCCCAACGTGGATCCAGTACAGGAATGAGAAAGACAATACCCAGTTTAACACCTTCCTTGACCATTTATCCGTAAGTAATGTTATTCATCGCAATTAGTAATATTGTCTTGCTCTGTCCCATACTTTCTAGCTTCCTCCTAATAAGACTCACATTCTTTTTTCAACAGATGAGGTTCAAGTTGGATCCGAAAGGTTATGCAACTAAACAAGCATGCACTCATGTTTTTCAGTCTGCTCTGCGACAGTATCGGTACCACCTTAGAAAATCTCACTTTGAAGGCAAGGCTAACAATGAAATCGCCCAAACATCTCCAGTGGAATATATTACAGATGAAGACTGGACAGCCCTCGTTAAACACTGGTCTGATCCAAAGTATCAGGTAGGCTATATGTATTTGATCAGACCACATATTGAACTTCTATTTATGTATGTGCCTTACAAGTGTATCTTCTTCTAGGCTAACTGTTTGAAGAACAAAACCAATCGTTCTAAAGTGAAATTCCAACAGACAACAGGATCTCGTAGCTATATTGCACACTGCGAGGCTCTTGTAAATAGCTGCTACTTCCTTCCTTTTTTTGTGCCATATTATCGTATCTATATTGACTTGTTCCAAATACAGAGGAAAGCCCGTGCGGACCAAAAAGAACCTGAACCGAATGTAGTGCAAATCTGCAAGGATTGCCACACCAGCAAGATGAAGGGCATGAGCACACCAGTTCAAGCCGCTGTTGTAAGTCCTTACTCCTCCTGCCTTGAACTGATTGGTACTGTGATGTGTTCATTTAACTACTTGGTTTGCAGCCAATGTCAGTTACTCTGTTCACTTTTATTCACAGTTGTCTTAACGTATCATTTCACCTTATGGTTTAAACGAGATGAAGAATATTCTTTTGGTCTTGATCTGTAATCTAGTTGTTATGTTCACGTGCGCACACAATGATAAAATAGCCTGTTTGTTTTATATCTGTTTGCCCATGATATGAATGATGTCATACTATGTTCATCCTACTTTAAACCATGTCTCTTTATCCTTAGATGTCAACGAATGTGAGGAAATAGACAATACAGTAGGCATGCTACATGGACATATGTTCCAAAAGTGATTTTATTATGTAGTTGGCACTACAATACATGCTAATGTATTACAGTAGTTCACCAAAATAAGTTATGTATAAACGTTTAACCTACTTTGTTTGTTTTTGTCTCATTAGTAACTTATCTGGTACACTAATCTACAAGTTCAAACTTTCAGGAAGCTATGGAACAAATGATTGAACAACCACAACCACCTGAAGGTGACGAGGCTACTACAGGCACAATGTCACCTCTTGCTGCAGTGCGTCGGTATCTCTCCACTAATAGTGCAAAAAGCACCTTCCTGCGTAATTCTGGGTTGGTTGTCAAGGTAACCTCGTCCAAATCGCCTACTGAACAAAATCTTCCTGCTAGGCAGAGTGATATATCTGTGCTCCAGACACAAGTCCAATCCCTAATGGACGTTGTTTCGGAAACAAGAATAGTGGTTGAGAAATGTCGTCAAGATATGAATGGTTTTGAAACCAGACTATCAGACATTCGCTTCGTTGTTAAAGAGAAATGGCGGAAAAAGGTGGAGATCGTGCTGCTCCATCAGATTCTACAGCCTGAAACATTAGCACTTAGGTCAAATGATCTGTGCTTCTATACATCTGATGGTGCTTTTATCTGGAAGGACTGCAAACTTTATGCCAACAGGCCTTTTGTTGTATGGTTGGAATTTATTTTGTTGTGATACAACATTTATGATGCTGCCTCACGCTGCAGTAATTACGACGCTATTTTTGTATAGTGTAGGTTTATCTTAGTAATGTATTCGGCCGAAAGCTTCGTAGGAGCCCAACATGCCAACATTCATCGGGCCCATTCTAATTGGGCTAAAATGATTACGGGCCGAAATTGGCATGTAGCCCACTAAAAATATCTAGGCCTAAATCAGCATAAGCTTTCATATTTTTCTGGTAGGCCTCTGCCCATAGTGGGCCTTTAACAGGCCTAAACATAATTTGGGCCCTTAGTAAAAATAGGTTGTTTACAGGTGTAAATATCTTGAGCCCATAAAAAACATGGGCCTTTAATAGATCGAAAGTGAGATTGGCCCCTGATTGTGCCAAATAACCCACTGGACTTAGCAGGCCGAAATGGTGGCCCATTTACGATGCGGATCTTTGACAGGCCGAAATTCGGACGGGCCGTAAATGCTGCGACCTAATACACGGGCCTTTAACAGGCCGGAACTTCGGTCGGGCTAGATTATCGTCATTTTTATATGGGCCGTTAATGGGCCCGATATGACGTTGGGCCACATATGGCCCATGGTTTACGTCCGGCGTTAACAGGCCGAAAATGACAACAGGCCGAAAGTGGCCCAAAGCTATAGTGGGCCTCTAACAAGCCGAATGTCAGACATGGCCGAATATGACCCAAATCCTTCATGGTCGGTTATGGGCCGAAAGTTTTGATGGCCTGTAAATGGGCCCAAATGAAGCTGGACCTTTAACAGGCCGGAAATACACCGGGCCGTAATTCGGCCCAATTACTTAGCGGACTGTTAACAGGCCAGAAGTGACCATGGGCTGCGTTGATGACAAGTTTAGGACAGGCCGTTGACGGGCCGATTTGACAGAGAATGTTGGGCCTTTAGCTGGGCCGGCCCATTATGGTCTGCAGAATCTTGTGGGCCTTTAGCTGGGGCGGCCCATTATGGTCTGCAAAATCATGTGGGCCTTTAGCTGGGCCGGCCCATTATGGTCCACTAAATTTTGTGGGCCTTTAGCTAGGCCGGCCCATTATGGTCCGCTAAATCTTATGGGCCTTCGGTTGGGCCGGCCCATTTAAACTTTGTGGCCACTTTTGGGCCGGTCCACTTGTCAACATATCATAGGCCCATCTCGACCGTTGGATGAGTGACACCTGTGCCAACGCGGAGCTGACGCGTGGATCCGTCAGCCAATGAGAATTTTACACGTGGAAAATCGGCATTGGTCGTGGCTGTTAACGGGTTATCGGATCCAAAATCCGACCCGATAGCTTAACGGCGTTCCATTACGGTGGATGCCACGTGTCGGTCACCCTTGACGAAAGCACTTCTGTGACACGCGATTTATCGTCATGGAAGTGGACACTTCCGTGATGATAATTTTGGCAATGTCATGGAACACTTGTACGACGGCACAATTATGACTATCTTGATTCTGTCATAAATTTGTCATGGATGTACATGCACGACAGAAAACGCGACCTACTGTGACAAACACGTATCATCACGGAAGTGTATTTTTTTTGTAGTAAGCCAGTTCCTCGCTCCATTGTTCCGGAGAACGGAGTTTTAGACATCTTTCCCATGAGGCATGGTTTGCAAGCATCAACTGATTCATAATCAAGTGATTCCAAAAGCCCATCAGCATGGAGTTTCTTCATGCGCTTTACACCAATATGACCTAAACGGTAGTGCCACAAATATGTTGCACTATCATGATCAACTTTGCATATTTTGGCGTCAATATTATGAATATGTGTATTACTACGATCGAGATTCAATAAACCACTCACCTTGGGTGTATGACCACAGAAGATTTCATTCATGTAAACAGAATAACAATTATTCTTTGACTTAGTAAAGTACACATCAATAACATGTATATCATATATACTTTTGTTCACTTTGCCATCCTTCTTCTCCGCCAAGTATTTGGGGCAGTTCCGCTTCCAGTGACCATTTCCTTCGCAGTAGAAGCACTCAGTTTCAGGCTTGGGTCTAGCTTTGGGCTTCTTCATGGGAGTGGCAACTTGCTTGCCATTCTTCTTGAAGTTCCCTTTCTTTCCCTTACCCTTTTACTTGAAACTAGTGGTCTTTTCAACCATCAACATTTGATGCTTTTCTTGATTTCTACCTTCGTCGATTTCAGCATCACGAAGAGCTTGGGAATTGTTTTCATCATCCCTTGCATATTATAGTTCATCACGAAGTTCCAGTAACTTGGTGATAGTGACTAGAGAACTCTGTCAATCACTATTTTATCTGGAAGATTAACTCCCACTTGATTCAAGCGATTGTAGTACTTACACAATCTGAGCACATGCTCACTGGTTGAGCTATTCTCCTCCATCTTGTAGGCAAAGTACTTGTCAGAGGTCTCATAACTCTCGACTCGGGCATGAGTCTGAAATACCAATTTCAGCTCTTGGAACATCTTATATGCTTTGTGGCATTCAAAACGTTTTTGAAGTCCCGGGTCTAAGCCGTAAAGCATGGCGCACTAAACTATCAAGTAGTTATCATACTGAGCTTGCCAAACGTTCATAACGTCTGTATCTGCTCCTGCAATAGGTCTGTCACCTAGCGGTGTATCAAGGACATAATTCTTCTGTGCAGCAATGAGGATAATCCTCAGATCATGGACCTAGTCCGCATCATTGCTACTATCATCTTTCAACTTATTTTTCTCTAGGAACATAAAAAAATAAACGGGGAAGCTATACGCGAGCTTATTGATCTACAACATAGATATGCAAATACTATGAAGACTAAGTTCATGATAAATTATAGTTCAATTAATCATATTATTTAATAACTCCCACTTAGATAGACATCCCTCTAGTCATCTAAATGATCACATGATCCATATCAACTAAACCATGTCCGATCATCATGTGAGATGGAGAAGTTGTGAATGGTGAACATCACTATGTTGCTCATATCTACTATATGATTCACGCTCGACTTTTCGGTCTCAGTGTTCCGAGGCCATATCTGCATATGCTAGGCTCGTCAAGTTTAACCCGAGTATTTTGCGTGTGCAAAACTGGCTTGCACCCGTTGTATGTGAACGTAGAGCTTATCACACCCGATCATCACGTGGTGTCTCAGCACCAAGAACTGTCGCAACGGTGCATACTCAGGGAGAACACTTATACCTTGAAATTTTAGTAAGGGATCATCTCATAATGCTACCGTTGTACTAAGCAAAATAACATGCATAAAAGATAAACATCACATGCAATCAAAATATGTGACATGATATGGCAATCATCATATTGTGCCTTTGATCTCCATCTCCAAAGTACCGTCATGATCTCTATCATCACCGGCATGACACCATGATCTCCATCATCTTGATCTTTATCAACGTGTCGTCACATGGTCGTCTCGCCAACTATTACTTTTGCAACTATTGCTATCACATAGCGATAAAGTAAAGCAATTATATGGCACTTGCATCTTATGCAATAAAGAGACAACCATAAGGCTCCTGCCAGTTGCTGATAACTTTAACAAAACATGATCATCTCATACAACAATTTATATCTCATCACGTCTTGACCATATCACATCACAGCAAGCCCTGCAAAAACAAGTTAGATGTCCTCTACTTTGTTGTTGCAAGTTTTACGTGGCTGCTACGGGCTTCTAGCAAGAACCGTTCTTACCTACGCATCAAAACCACAACTATTTTTTTTACTATGAACCACAACTATTTTTCGTTAAGTGTGTTATTTTAACCTTCAACAAGGACCGGGCGTAGTCAAACTTGATTCAACTAAAGTTGGAGAAACAGACACCCACTAGCCACCTGTGTGCGAAGCACGGCGGTAGAACCAGTCTCATGAACGCGGTCATGTAATGTCGGTCTGGGCCGCTTCATCCAACAATACCGCCGAATCAAAGTATGACATGCTGGTAAGCAGTATGACTATTATCACCCACAACTCATTGTGTTCTACTCGTGCATATAACATCTACGCATAGACCTGGCTCAGATGCCACTGTTGGGGAACGTAGTATTTCAAAAATTTGCCTACGATCATGCAAGATCTAACTAGGAGAAACATAGCAACGAGCAGGGAAAGTGTGTCCACGTACCCTCGTAGACAAGAAGCAGAAGCGTTTAGTCACGTGGTTGATGTAGTCGAACGTCCTCGCGATCCAACCGATCCAAGTACCGAACGCACGGCACCTCCGCGATTTGCACACATTCAGCTCAGTGACGTCCCTCGAACTCTTGATCCAGTTGAGGCCGAGGGAGAGTTCCGTCAGCACGACGGCGTGGTGACGGTGATGGTGAAGTTGCCGGCGCAGGGCTTCGCCTAAGCACTATGACCATATGACCGAGATGTGTAACTGTGGAGGGGGGCACCGCACACGGCTAAGAAAAATCTTGGAGTGCCTTTGGGGTGCCCCCTGCCCACGTATATAAAGGAGAGAGGAGGAGGAGGCCGGCCTAGGAGGGGTGCGCCTATAGGCGGAGTCCAACTAGGATTCCCAGTCCTAGTTGGAGTCCCCTTCCTTTTCCAAGAGGGGAGAGAGGGAAGGAGTAGGAGAGGGAGAAGGAAAGAGAGGGTGGCGCTGCCCCCTCCCTAGTCCAATTCAGACTTGCCATTGGGGGGGGCAGCCACCCCTTGATGCCCTTCTCTCCTTTCCCGTATGGCCCATTAAGGCCCAATACTTTCCCCGGCGAATTCCCATAACTCTCCGATACTCTGAAAAATACCCGAATCACTCGGAACCTTTCCGATGTCCGAATATAGCCTTCCAATATATCGATCTTTACCTCTCAACCATTTCGAGACTCCTTGTCATGTCCGTGATCTCATCCGGGACTCCAAACAACCTTCGGTCATCAAATCACATAAACTCATAATACAAATCGTCATCGAGCGTTAAGCGTGCGGACCCTACGGGTTCGAGAACTATGTAGAAATGACCGAGACAGATCTCCGATCGATAACCAATAGAGTAACCTGGATGCTCATATTGGCTCCTACATATTCTACCAAGATCTTTATCGGTCAAACCGCATAACAACATACGTTGTTCCCTTTGTTATTGGTATGTTACTTGCCCGAGATTCGATCATCGGTATCATCATACCTAGTTCAATCTCGTTACCAGCAAGTCTCTTTACTCGTTCCGTAATGCATCATCCCACAACTAACTCATTAGTCACATTGCTTGCAAGGCTTATAGTGATGTGCATTACCGAGAGGGCCCAGAGATACCTCTCCGACAATCGGAGTGACAAATCCTAATCTCGGTCTATGCCAACTCAACAACCACCATCGGAGACACCTGTAGAGCATCTTTATAATCACCCAGTTACGTTGTGACGTTTGATAGCACACTAAGTGTTCCTCCGGTATTCGGGAGTTGCAGAATCTCATAGTCATAGGAACATGTATAAGTCATGAAGAAAGCAATAGCAATAAACTAAACGATCATAGTGCTAAGCTAACGGATGGGTCTTGTCCATCACATCATTCTCTAATGATGTGATCCCGTTCATCAAATGACAACACATGTCTATGGCAAGGAAACTTAACCAACTTTGATTAATGAGCTAGTCTAATAGAGGCATACTAGGGACACTTTGTTTGTCTATGTATTCACACATGTACTAAGTTTCCGGTTAGTACAATTCTAGCATGAATTATAAACAATTATCATGATATAAGGAAATATAAATAACAACTTTATTATTGCCTCTAGGGCATATTTCCTTCAACTTCACCCTTCCTTCTGCCATTGTTTGATCATCTTCTCCATGGAAGGAACAGGCCGGAAACGACCCCGTTATTCTTGCCCCGATCTGAAAGATGACATGGTGGACAAACTCATTGATCGGTGCGACGTCATCACCTCAGCTAGCATGGCAGGTTCGTTCAAGACCAATCTCGACTCAGCTAATAACATCATTACAAGGAACCCAAGGTTCCAGGAGTGGTTTGCTCTCCCTTATCTTCTTCGCCGTGACCCTACTGACTTGCACGGGGATGGGGGAAGCCTCGCCTTTTGCAAGTTGATGCCGCTTGATAATGATACGTATGATGTTAAGATGCCATCGCTTGAGGGCAAGGCTTGGGCGGGCGCAAATGCAGATTGGGTTGTTTATATTGGGTAGAACTGCGAGTGGGAAGTTGTGAATGTGTACACTCGTCACCGGGTTCCACTTCCAAAAATCTTAGACTACCCAGAGGCCGAGTACACCGCTATTCTACGTGAGTTCTAATACGATCATGGTGACTGACGTCTACGGAAGATAGCAATTTGTTGATTTCCCAACCGCTCTTGGGATTACACGAAATATGAAGTTGTTGCCATCTTCGACAAGCTTGTTGCCGTCCTTACTTCCATGCCTCGATGGATATTGCTCAAAAATCAATTTTTGTACACGTATGAGTACTGCGATGCAATTCAATACGAGGGTCTTGTGTTTGCTGGCACCACTCATGGCACTGTTTTTGCATGGAATCCTGATGCTTTCGGTACGTTTGTCTTCCACCATAATTATAATTGTTTCATCCACATGCATGCGGGTTAGCTAGTTTCGCTTTACTAACTAACCTTGTTGTGTTTCCAAGGTCCTGTGAACATTCCACTACCTATACTTGAAAAAATTTATAACCAAGGGGGAGATGATGATGCTGATGGTCACGAGCATGAGGACGAGCAGGACCCATATACTCAGTGGCGCCTGGCAACTTATTCTAATGGATCACCTCTTCTTGTCTATATACATGGCACTGCTGATGTTACTAAGGAAGCAGGTGTTGTCTCGCATGGTCACACTCTCTGGACCTATTCCAACATCCGTTGCAGGGTATTCGGGATGGATACTAGTGTACTAGCGCCAACACCTTCTCCCTGGTTCAGTATTGAAAGTCTTGGAGGAAACTCGCTCTTCCTTGGACAAAACTATCCAATGATGGTGGAAGTTGATCCAGCTGCTGTTGACACAACGTTACTACCATTTATGAGAAGCAACTGTATCTATACCTCGGACATTGCTATGCTTCCCTACCATCCCAATATGGGTCCTGACATAGGCCGCTTCAGCCTGGATGATCAGTCATGCATTGGTCTCGAGATTGATAGTAGCTGGCCCTTCCCAGAGAATCACTTCTGGTTCAAAGCAAGCGTTTCCAACGCCGATGAGTGGTTGAGCTGAAGTTCATTTCATCGCTTTGTTATTTGTTGTGTGAGAAAAACTTTACTTTACTAGACTGTTGTTGGAAATGATCTATAATCCAACATCTATCCTCATTGTCGTTGTGGGTTGATGACTTGTTGTATGTAATCAATGGTACATTTACATATGCGTCCATCAACTCGCGCCTGCTACTGGTGTCCATATGAACAATGCTAGTGATTTTAGTTGCAAAAATTAGATAGTGCTAGTGATTTTAGCTGCATATTTTGACAAATCACAGTGTTACAAGGTTGACAAATTGCAGTGTTACTAGATAAACAAATGTCAATCTTTCTAGTTTGACAAATGGCAACATACCCAAAATGACAGATATGCAAATCTTACCCAATTGTTTGTACGTGGTTGCACACGGGTCATGCAAAACAACCATTTGCATTGAAGGGATGAACAAATCCTGCACTGCGCGAGGGAACACCATAGCTCTCACTTTGCATACGGGTGTTCTATCTAAAACGTTTGCGATCAAGGGATGCAGAAATCCTGCTCGGCACATTTTCCCTTGGCTTCCTGGGGAAGCTGTCGGTTTGCATACGGGTGTTCTAACTAAAACGTTTGCGATGAGTGCTTTATATTTAAAAACCATTGACATTTTTTAAAGAAAATTGTTTGATAAGTCTGTACATTAAGAGAGAAAAACGCAAGTTTGTTCAAACCATATCTTTCATTCAGTCACACTGTGAATTTATATTCATATGATCGAGAATTCGAGATACAGTATTAAACCCCAAAAAACTATTTCCAGCGGCGACGGAGGTGGCGTGCCGCGCCGTCGTTGTCGTTGTCATCCTCCGGGACGCCGTTGTTGAAGTCTTCAAGGCAGCACAAAATGTTCTTCACTTGTAAATCAAACATCATGTCATCGCGCGATCGACGGGCGGGGCACGGGAGAACGGCAACTGCCGCCACTGAGAGGTAGCGGTCGACCGCAGAGTCCCATGCCGCTGAGGGGGGCACGTGCACGGGCACGGGCGCCACGGGTGCAGCCAAACGCACGGGGACCGGCGCCGCGGTGGGTGGAGGGGCACGCACGGGCAGGGGCACGGGCGCGGCGGGTGCAGCCAAACGCACGGGGGGCGGCGCCACGGTGGGTGGAGGGGCGTGCACGGGAATGGGCACAGGCGCTGGCGCTAGCATGTACACGAGCTCGCGCGGGTCCGCGGAGACCTCGCTAACGCCCGCTAATGCTACGTGGATGGTCGCTGGCGCGGGCGCGGGGATGGGAGCCGGGACGGGAGCGGGGGCAGCAACCGCCGCGGCCAGCTCATTCTGGGCCATGTCCATGAGGCCCCATTCCTCCTTATTTTCTATCTCCTCCGGCTCGGAGTCGACTTCACCAAACCTGAAGACTAGTGGCACATGATCATTCTGCGCCATGGCGTTGGTGGAGGTCTGCGGGAGGGAGGGGAATGGGAGGCGAACAGTAAGGCCGCCCGTATTAAACAGCGGCCCGGGCGCCATTAATGGAGAGGAAGGCGGCCGACCATGGAAGTCAAAGGGCTCACTTCCCAGTGAGCCTGCGCAGCGTACAGCTCGCACGCTTTTCAGTGAGCCTGCGCATTCGAGGACAGCTTGCACGCCTCTCGGTCAGCCTGCGCACCAGACTGCACTCACGTGCCTCCTGTTCAGTCAAGGTTAAGCAAGTGTCCGCACGGCACCTCCTACAACCATTAAAACCAAGACACGTGGCATCGCGTGAATGGTTAACAGAACGCACAAGGTTTGAATTATACAAACGTTTGAGATATTAAAGTGGCAGCTATTTTTTCAAAATGCCTTTGTTGGCTGTCATTATTCGAGTGCGTCTTCTCTCAAAATGGACACGAAAAATATCACAGCATGTCGGGTGCCATTCCATGATAGAATGCCAAGTTTCATGAATTTCAGACGAGTTTTGGATTTACTTGAATTTAAAAATAAAGTATCTCAACATTTTGCCGGCAATCAACGGTGCACTGGTGTTTGAAATTCATTCCCATTTCTTACATCGGACCTAAGCATGCACCCAAGGACACAAATTTGATTTTTCAACCAATTTATATGCACTGGAGCATGTGCATGTAGTTCAAATTTGAATTATGCACAAAAATGCATTGAAAACTCAAGTAATGCATAAAAATGTCCAAACGAACCCCGAAAAATCACAAAAATTGACACAGCACTCCTGTTGTTCTATGTTGACACGAGAAAAAATTTGAAAGCAATAAGAGGCAATGGATATCATTTCGTCCCAAAAGGTGGGATGTTCCTTACCGAAACCATCATGCTTGTTGTGAGAAGTTCTGGTTTGTGAGAAGCATGTACCCAAACCTGCCCCAAATGGGACAAAAAATTTACCACGACATGTTGATGCCGCTCCATGATAGCATGCCAAGTTTCATGAATTTCAGATGAGTTTATGATTTACTATAGTTTAAAAACCAGGCATCTCAACGTTTTGCCCGCAATCAACAGTGCCCTGATGTTTGAAATTCATTCCCATTTCTTGCATGGGACCTAAGCATGCACCCAAGGACACATATTTGATTTTTCAACCAATTTATATGCACTGGAGCATGTGCATGTGGTTCAAATTTGAATTATGCACATAAATGCATTGAAAACTCAGTTAATGCATAAAAATGTCCAAACAAACCCCAAAAAATCACAAAAATTGACACAACACACATGTTGTTCGATGTTGACACGAGAAAAAAATTTGAAAGCAATAAGAGGCAATGGATATCGTTTCGTCCCCAAAGGTGGGACGTTCCCTACCGAAACCATCATGCTTGTTGTGAGAAGCTCTGGTTTGTGAGACGCATATACCCAAACCTGCCCCAAATGGGACAAAAAATTTACCACGGCATGTTGATGCCGCTCCATGATAGCATTCCAAGTTTCATGAATTTCATACGAGATTTGGATTTACTAGAATTTAAAAACCAGTCATCTCAACATTTTGCCGGCAATCAATAGTGCCCTGGTGTTTGAAATTCATTCTCATTTCTTGCATGGGACCTAAGCATGCACCCAAGGACACATATTTTATTTTTCAACCAATTTATATGCACTTGAGCATGTGCATTTAGTTCAAATTCGAATTATGCACATA
Organism: Triticum aestivum; assembly: GCF_018294505.1. NCBI lineage: Eukaryota > Viridiplantae > Streptophyta > Magnoliopsida > Poales > Poaceae > Triticum > Triticum aestivum. The sequence continues at coordinate 388,835,964 of NC_057802.1, forward strand.
AATGCATTGAAAACTCAGTTAATGCATAAAAATGTCCAAACGAACCCCGAAAAATCACAAAAATTGACACAACACTCATGTTCTTCTATGTTGACACGAGAAAATTTTTGGAAGCAATAAGAGGCAACGGATATTGTTTCGTCCCCAATGGTGGGACGTTCCCTACCGAAACCATCATGATTGTTGTGAGAAGCTCTGGTTTGTGAGAAGCATACACCCAAACCTACCCCAAATGGAACAAAAAATTTACCACGGCATGTTGATGCCGCTCCATGATAGCATGCCAAGTTTCATGAATTTCAGAAGAGTTTTGGATTTACTAGAATTTAAAAACCAGGTATCTCAACATTTTGCCAGAAATCAACGGTGCCCTGGTGATTGAAATTCGCTACCATTTATTGCATGGGACCTAAGGATGCACCCAAGGAAACAGATTTGATTTTTCAACCAATTTATATGCACTGGAGCATGTGCATGTAGTTCAAATTTGAATTATGCACATAAATGCATTGTAAACTCAGTTAATGCATAAAAATGTCCAAACGAACCCCGAAAAATCACAAAAATTGACACAACACTCCTGTTGTTCAATCTTGACACGAGAAAAAATTTGAAAGCAATAAGAGGCAATGGATATCGTTTCGTCCCCAAAGGTGGGACGTTCCCTACATAAACCATCATGCTTGTTGTGAGAAGCTCTGGTTTGTGAGAAGCATATACCCAAACCTGCCCCAAATGGGACAAATTTTTTACCACGGCATGTTGATGCGGCTCCATGATAGCATGCCAAGTTTCATGAATTTCAGACGAGTTTTGGATTTACTAGAATTTAAAAATCAGGCATCTCAATGTTTTGCCGGCAATCAACGGTGCCCTAGTGTTTGAAATTCATTCCCATTTCGTGCATGGCACCTAAGCATGCACCCAAGGACACAGATTTGATTTTTCAACCAATTTATATGCACCGGAGCATGTGCATGTAGTTCAAATTTGAATTATGCACATAAATGCATTGAAAACTTAGTTAATGCATAAAAATGTCCAAACGAACCCCGAAAAATCACAAAAATTGACACAACACTCCTCTTATTCTATGTTGACACGAGAAAATTTTTGAAAGCAATAAGAGGCAAAGCATATCGTTTCGTCCCCAAAGGTGGGACGTTCGCTATAGAACCACCCAAGGAAACCATGCTTGTTGTGAGAAGCTCTGGTTTGTGAGAAGCTTATACCCAAACCTACCCCAAATGGGAGAATTTTTTTACCACGGCACGTTGATGCCGCTCCATGATAGCATGCCAAGTTTCATGAATTTCAGACGAGTTTTGGATTTACTAGAATTTAAAAACGATGCATGTCAACGTTTGCGGCAATCAACAGTGCCCTGGTGTTTGAATATCATTCCCATCTCTTGCATGGGACCTAGAAGATCACCCAAGGACACACATGTGATTTTTCAACCAACTTTAGTGCACTTGAGCATGTGCTTGTAGTTCAAATTTCAATTATGCACATAAAATGCCTAGACAACCCAGTTAATGTATAAAAAAGGCCACACAGACCCCAAAAATTCCAAGATTAAACACAACACTCCTGTTGTTCTATGTTGACACTAGAAAAATTTTGAAAGCAATAAGAGGCAACGGATACCGTCCCGTCTGCAAAGGTGGTACATTCCCTACCGAAACCATCATGCTTGTTGTGAGAAGCTCTGGTTTGTGAGAAGCTTATACCCAAACCTGCCCCAAATGGGACAAAATTTTCAGCACGGCATGTTTATGCCGCTCCATGATAGCATGCCAAGTTTCATGAATTTCAGACGAGTTTTGGATTTACTAGAATTTAAAAACCAGGTATCTCAACATTTTGCCGGCAATCAACAGTGGCCTGGTGTTTGAAATTCATTCCCATCTCTTGCATGGGACCTAAGCATGCACCCAAGGACACACATGTGATTTTTGAACCAACTTTGGTGCACTAGAGCATGTGCTTGTAGTTCAAATTTGAATTATGCACATAAAATGCCCAGAAAACCCAGTTAATGTATAAGGAAGGCCAAACGAACCCCGAAAAATTCATTCCCATTTCTTGCATGGGACCTAAGCATGCACTAAAGGACACCGATTAGTTTTTTCAACCAATTTATATGCACCAGAGCATGTGCATGTAGTTTAATTTTGAATTGTGCACCTGAAATGGCTAGAAACCCAGTTTAATGTATAAAATGTCCAAACGAACCCTGAATAATTCCAATTCTTTTACGACACACATATAGTTGCATGTTCACCGTAGATAAAAGGTCTAGCAATTCAAATAGCGTCCATTGCCGCTGTGACCCCATTATGTAATTCAAATCAAGTAGATCCCACATAGTTTATTATCACCAACTGTGTGAGATGTAGTACAAAATATCTTGGAGCACCGTCGGTGTATAGTACGCCTATGGCTTACGCGAGAAGGTGCGTCGGCTACAGTCCGTAGCCGGCGTGTCAAGCACACTAGCTCCCAAAAACTCCCGCCTCTGCATCCCTCGCAATCTCGAAAATATCTACCGCGTGGAAGGTTTTAATGTTTGATAGAACATGATTAGTATGTGCGGACTGTGTGCGATGTCTGTTACTCCCGCTCTAATTCAGTCCCTTGATTCAGATTTTCAGTAGCCCCGGCATTTTACTCCCGCGTCTGCATCCCTCACAATCTCAAAAATATCTGCTCGCCCTTGATCCAAATTTTCAGTAGCACCGCCTTGTTACTCCCGCCTAGTAAAATTTTCAGTTGTCGCAGTATTTCCTCAAACACAACCTTGCCCCCCCGCCCCCCTCCACACACACCCCAAAACCTCCGCTCACACAGACACACACAACCCTCGAAACCATTGGTAGGTCGCCGCCATCACCGGCGCCTCCATCCTCAACCTCTGCCTGTGTGCCAGGGAGCTCGAGGAGCCAATGGCCAAAAAGAGGTTTATCGCGGCCTTTTCGCCCGACACCGGCGAGGTGTCCGCCGTGGTGTCTCCGTCGTCCTCCGCGGGCCTGATCCGTCGTCGCCGGTCCCCCGATCCGACCACCGCCGCGCCCCTACGCCGGTTCGAGGACTTCCCCGTCCTCCCTCGGACCCGGCAGCCGACGAAGTTCTACCTCGGGGTCCGGCAGCGGTGGTGGGGGATGTGGGTCGCCGAGATTACAGATCAACAGACCCACACCCGCCGGTGGATCGGTAGCTTCCACACGGCCGAGCTCGCGGCCATGGAGTACGATCGCTGGCAGGTCCGCTACCACGGCGCGGCGGCTAGGCTCAATTTCCCCTTCAGCACACGTCCGGTCGACCTCGTTCCGCCGGAGCTAGGGTGGTGAGCTCGGCTATGGCGCTGGAGGACCGCGAGGCGTGGGAGTGCCTCGAGGCCAAGGCCGCCGCCAAGGCCTACATGCAAGAGCTCCGCCGGCAGCACCCAGAACTCGTGGAGGCGGAGCAGGCGATCTATACCGGCGCAGAGGGTGGCGAGGTTATCGTGCTCTCCTCCGATGACGAGGTCGAAGGCGGCGAGAACAGCGGTGCGGAGGGCGGCGAGGTTAACGCGCTCTCCTCTGATGACGAGGTCGAAGGCGGTGGCGACGGCGGCGCGGAGGGCATCGAGGTGGGCCTCGAGGATGAGGAGATCGACATCGACGAGTGGAGGAGTGCCTTCCCCAACGACCCCGATGACGGTTCCGGCCCGGACCCGGCTCGCGGCACACCGTACATGACGAGGAAGGATTGGCTCGACCTCTACTTCGACCGAAGGTAGTTTAGCTTAGTTTAAATTTATGCTTTATGTTTGGTTATGCAAAACTATCTATGTTTATGTTTGAATGCATGCTACTTTCGGTTGAACCTGCTCTGAACTTGATCAAATTGAAGTTTACAACCTTAAGTTTTGGGGATCGACTAGAAAAGGCCAAAAATTGTTGGAGTATATATATATATATCCACTAAGAGTGTTAGTCCTTTAACTTTTTAAGGATCGCCTAGAGATGTCCTTATGACTTGTTTTTTTTTCATTTCTTCACAATGTGATGCTCTATATGTGCAACTATTTGCCGTGCAGTTCAATTTCATCAATAACAGTTTCAACAATACCACTATGAATTACGATATTTGGTTGATGTTAAGGATATTGCAGTTAACATGCCTTTTCATTTTTCAGTTGTTGTTTCACAACATGCATTGTACTGAATGACTAAATATGCAATCCCAGGCTACATAGCAACAAGGAAGAGTGTTACCTTAATGTTTTGATGATGTCTAGATATACATGTAATAAAATCTTATATAATGGGATGGATGGAGTGTTGTACTACACCATTTTTCAATTGTTGTTTAGCTTCTAATATTAACTTGGTGCTTTTAGGTACATATATCATTGCCAATGATCCACACTTCGACCCTTTCTGCGTATGGGGCAATGAGATATTCATGAACCAGCATCAAATGAGGAAACTGATAGAGATTGTTATTAAAATGGGTCAAAAGATGTCAATCGAACTATTTGTTTACACTTTATGCAAGATAACAGTGAACTGCAGGATGGTAAGTAAGAACCCTGTAGCCTTCTTTTTACTGCCCGTAATGAGTTGTCTTAGATGACAATATCTGAATCTTTTTTCTTTTGCAGTGGATCCTAAAGCAGTTTACTCAAGATTACCTCTCAAACTACATGATTGGCGGCCGGCCATCACAAGGGGTTGGACTAGATCCTGCATGCCTTATGCATCTAGGAGAGCACAATAGGGCCATTCCGCTTCACCTTGTTCAGCAACCGGAATGTCTGTCGCCTCTTTCTTTACCATCTGTAATAGTACAAGTATAGAACCTTGGTTCATCATTCTTTATTTGGTGCTTATGTAATTCTTAAACATATGTACCTGTGAATCGAATAATGCATTGGTTGTTTGAACCTGATGGATATGAATAAAGCCATATCCTACTTTCAAGTTTAAATTAGGTACAATTTTAAATAGCAGCAATTAAATTAGGGCGAAATTACGTTGTGCAGGTCATTACGGCACACACGGTTGGTAAAACACAAACGTTTACGATATACACCATTATTTGAGACGGTTCATAGAGAGGAAACATGTGCAAGCATGCATACAGTTGCTGTTTGCAAAGCGTGTGTGATGTCAGACACTGTCACATACGGTGCGGGAAAACTAAATGTGTGTGATTGTCTACCTATCATACACGGTTTATAATCATGAACTGTTTGTGATGTGCCAGGCATTGTAAAACTCCCGTGCCTGGAATCTACCTGGAAAGCTCCCGTGCCTGGAATCTGCTTGGTTTTAGGTAAAACCACAAAACTCTGACTGCGATGGCAATGTGAGCACAAACGAGTAGCAAGGATGAAGCTTTTGGGATATTCGAGATATCAGAAACGGTTATATAGGGACAACTGTATGCATCAAGGCTCCCTATCCCCGACGGTTTCTGGGCCGTGTGGGAAGGACCCCCCCTATCGCCCACACTCACTTGGTGACAGTTCCAAATGCCATCGCGGAAAGATGTTAAAACCCGTTTGTATAGCACTGATGCGCACCAGTGACTCTCCACCAATGTCAATGTGCATTTGCAAAGTTGAATGGACCTTTGAGAATGATTTCTACAATTATTTGTTATTTTGTGTCAATAGTATTACTTAGTTTAACCCACTCTACTATATTATAAACATGAAAAATTTCATCTTGTTTGCAATGCACGACGAAGATGAGGTGGACATCATTTGGTTTTAAAGGAGGTGACTCCAGTGAGAAATGTCCTGCTATGGCGAGAAACCGAGCGGGAAGGGGAGGTTCCGACTAAAAAGGGAAGACGCATTGCGGGATGGTGTTTTTGTGTGGGACTCGAATGTTAGAGATAACATGGTGGATAGCCCATAGAAACGCACGAGCGTTCTGCTAGCATGTCAAGGTTCTCACTACGAGAAATTGCTTCCGGCGGCCGAGCTCCATGGATGCCTCCAAATGCAAAATTCAAAATTCGTGAAAATTCATATTTTTACATTTCAAAATATCCTTAAAAATACAGATATAGATGAAGGCATAATTCACAAGTGTGTAAATTTTCAGGACCAAATACATTTAAATGAGGGTTGTGAAAATAAAAAACAAATCTGGAACTTTTTAACACATAGTACTATTCATCCTCCCACACCATGAATTTGTTTATTTTGTACACGTCACATTTCAACGTAATCCATCCTGAAATTTTACACACAATCACCTCACATCCTTGTTTACTTGTACAAAAAATTAGACTTTTTCTGAAACTGAAAGTTATGAATTTTGAATTTTTCGAAAATTCGGCCTCGAGATGGTCTTTGGTGATTACCACCAAAATTAAAATTATTAGGCCAACTCCAAATGGATGACGCGAACGGACGCGGTTTTGTTCGTTTGGGTGGGCCGAGTGGACGAGCGTGTCCGGTTTTGGCCGCAGGCGTCGGTGCGCCTAACGCGGGTGATGTATTTAGTCCGCGCGGCAACTTAAAAGATTTAAATTGGCATAAAACATTTTAAATAAAAACATGCATGTTAAAAACGCCGGCCAAAGTCCACTTACAATAATTAAACATCAAATATAAATCTCGTAAACACCCGCTGCCCGCAACCCTATGCGTCATTGTCGTCCCCCTCCTTGGTCAGGTCAATGAATGCTGACAGCACCGACCATGGGAAGGTCAGCCGGTATGTCGCCAGCGCCTGCTGTCGGTACACTGCCTGGCAATGCGCCGCCTCCTCCTGCTCGTGCCACTCGGCCTCCTCCTCGCGCTCCCACTGTATCCGACGCTCCCCCTCCACCCACTCTGCCACCAGCGAGCGCCCCTCCCACTCATAGATGTGCTGCTGCTCCTCCTGCTCCTCCTCCGTACTCAGTCAAACAGGCAGCAGAAAGACGTAGATTGGTGACTCGCTCATCCACTGGTAGCTTTCGACGATGGGAGCTGGTGTAGGTGGGGGCGGTAGTGGTAGCGGTGGCGATGGCGGTGTCGATGGTGGTGGCGGTGGCGGCGCCTGGACGCCTGATGTGGACTCTTTAAGTGCCTACTCGAGGCCAGGCCACATGGTTATCTCCATGTGCACCGACTCCTCCATGGCCCGCCACGTCGGCTCCTCAATGGCTACCTAGTACGCAGCCTCCTCCTCCTCGTCCTCCTCCCGCACCACCCCCAGCGGTGGTGGAGGGCAGGCATCCATCTGGACGACCGCACAACGGGGCACATCATGCTTTGTCGCGAACTACCGGACGAATGGAGTATTAATTAACATTTTCGATAAAGGGTGATTTTATTAACTCAAAAAGTAGCATCGAGCGAATACAAAAAATAAAGAGCAACACCCGGCCTCTGCGTAGCTAAGATGCACACAACCATCAAAAGAATAGGCTGACAAAGAATATAAAAACGATAATGTGGCAATAGTAAAGCCATATGAGGCCGAAACTATGCCTATGTCGATGGAGAAGGTGAACCAATTTGGAGATTATGCTGTCACCCATGTTGGGTAAAAACCTCCCTGTCAACCCGCTCCAACCGCATACACACCACCTTGAATGGCGAATGATACTCTATCCGATGCAGAGTAGACCACGTACGGAGTTAGTGCGTACAATGGTAAACAACTTGCATAGGGGAGGAGATTTTGCCATTAAAAGCACAAGCATTTCTACATAGCCAAAGTGTTAGAAGGGAGAGAGATGGATTGGTGGAGTAGTTGTTGTATTGCTTGAGCCTCATGGGCATATATATATATATATATATATATATATATATATATATATAGGTAAGGACGGCAATGGGTCGGGTTTGGATTGGGCTGAACAATATCAAATCCATATCCATATCCATGAAGACCGTCTTTGCCCGCCCATGAAAAAATCCACGGGTGAAAAATTGTGTCCATGTCCAAACCCAATGGATATCCATACCCACTGCATATCCATTGGGTCCTCTCAAGACATATAAATAAGACATAACACAATGTTAACATAATCTCTTCCATTCTTCACCTCGTGGCATGCTAGGCTTCACTTATGTAAACATCAACTTATGGTAAATCAAAGTCCACTAACAACCTAAGATCATTTGGTATTTATTCTAATGGATGAGAATGACGAGTCATATAACAAGGATATAAAAATAAGGGAAGGGGCGTTCGAGTATGTTAGGGGGGATTGAATGTCAACTAATAAAAGTTACGATGGGGATTGTGTAATTTCTTTTGCATGTTTTAGATAAAAAAGTGTAAAATTGTAGTGGGACATGTGCATGGATAGCAGATTTTTGCCCATTAAGTCATACCATCGGGTCGGGTTTGGATATACCCATGGGTACAAGATTATATCCATGCCCTACCCACCAGCAATCGGGTCGAGTTTGGGCACTGCCCATGGACACAAAAGCATATCGAAACCCTATCCATTCGGGTCGGATATCCATGGATATCCATGTCCATGGGTAAAATTGCCATCCGTATATATAGGAGTACAATGACCAACTTGGAGTATAAGATAAGCCAGAACATATCCTAGTCTATCTCGTATTTCCTAACTAAACATAATACTCGACACCCCCTCGCAGTCACAACGATAGCGACGTAGACGGTGAGACTGCAGAAGAATCCGAAGGCAGCCCTTTGTGCCATTTATAGAGGTAGACGAGAGTGTGGGTGGTGTAGCTGTCGTTGAGGTAGCCGCGCGAAGAATGTCGTGGTCGATGTCGAGTCGGCATAGCCGGTGTCGAGGAAGTCGACATGGAGCTGCGAGCGCAAGGAGGCGCCGAGTTAGTCATGGGCGCAGTGGTGTCAAAGTAGTGGTGCACCGGGAAGAAGACGTTGTTGATGTCGCGTCGTGCAGGGTTTGCCAAGCCCAGGGACACATCATGGACAATGGCTCGCATCGGTGTTGCCAGTATCGGGCATGCATAGACGGACGAAGACGAAGTTTATGAAGCGCCGCACCAGGCTTGCCAGGTCGGGGACATGTCGTGGACGAAGGCACGCATCGGTGTTTCCAGCACCGAGCTTGCATAGACGAGGGACCTGCACGAGTTGTACGTCATGTCGAGGAGTCGAATGGGCCAGCAGAGAAGGAAACTCGGTGATGGTAGTGGCGCCAGTCGGCGTGGGGGCCGATGTCACCAACGGTGGTTGGAGTAGATGAAGTGGTCGGGGAAGATGACAGCGATGCTGGTGACGAGCTGGTGTTGGACGAAGACGAAGGGGGTTGATGAGCGGCGGCTACGGGCGGCGGCGGCGGCCGAAGAAGAGTGGCGACAATGGCCTGACGGCAGCGGTGGCTAGATTAGGAGCGCGACGATGGTGCTCGAAATAGGCGTGGAACCCGACAACGTGACGAAGACCGACGCGGACGGTTGCGTTCCCGCACCGAGGTAGGGGGCGCGACGCATACCACGGGAAGTCAACGCGCGGGGATGGAAGAGTGGACCACGTGCCGGAGTGCTACGGCCCAAAGGGGCGACGCGGCGGCAGCAGGCGGGTCGGGGCGACGGTAGGAAGACCTCGGGGCGGCGGCGGTGACCGTGGGCCGCGACGCTACGTCCCGAAGGGGCGGCGTAGCGGTGGAGCACGGGAGGTGCAACCGCGGGGACGTTTGTCGGTGTCAAAACCGGCCGATCTCCGGTAGGGGGTCCTGAACTGTGCGTCTGAGGATCGAAGGTAACAGGAGACAAAGGGGGAACGATGTTTACCCAGGTTCGGGCCCTCTTAATGGAGGTAATACCCTACTTCCTGATTGATTGACTTTGATGAGTATAAGGGTTACAAGAGTCGATCTACCTCGAGATCGTAATGGCTAAACCCTAGCTGTCTAGCCTATGTGAATTTTGATAGCCTCTACAGACTAAACCCTCTAGTTTATATAGACACCGGAGGGGCCTAGCGTTGTACAGAGTCGGTTTATAGAGGAAGGAAACTACACATCCGGATGCCAATCTTGCCATCCACGCAAAGGAGAGTCCCATCCGGACACGGGGAAAGGTCTTCTGCCTTGTATCTTCACGGCCCATCAGTCTGGCCCATGTTACATAGCCCGGACACCCGAGGACCCCTTAGTCCAGCACTCCCTGAGTAGCCCATGAACTAGTCTTCAATGGTGAGGTATTAGGCACGCATATTGTCTTCGGCATTGCAAGGCAGGTTCCTCCTCCGAATACTTTAAAGCAGTCTTCTGAATAAAAGGATTGTATCCGTGTCTGTATAACAGTCACAACCCTCGACCACAAGGGCACAATACTTAGTCAAAAGAAGCTCTGTCTACTGACAACTTTTTCGGAAAAATGTTATGTCTAGCCTCTTTATAATTTCGAATCGTTTTTTGGCCTCCTGCTTCATGTTTCGAGGCGCGACCTCTATTGATACGTCTTGTCAAAATAGATATCATGTCCGCTTATTGCGGGATCCTCATAAATACGGGTTTGGGTAATCCAACCATGTCGTTCGCATGACCCCTCGGGAATAGGCGAGTTTTAAGGCTTGTGGGGCGCTTGATATTCACTGCCTATATAAGCGGATACAGATCCACCTTTTTACCCCGCGCCTTCTTCCTTCGTCTGCTTCCCCGTCCTCGAGCTCCAGCACCCAAGCTTCAATCTTTTCCCACCGGCACCAACCTCTCCGGCCATGTCCGGATCCGGTTCTCAGGGCAAGTGGGTGGCCTCCTCTGTCACGGAGAAGGACGCCAAGGAGCTCCGGGAGGCGGGGTATCTGACTGCGGATGTCGTGTACAAGCTCCCTGCCAAAATGCAAGTCATCCCCACTCTAGAGCCCGGCGAAAGAGTGATTTTTATCCCCCACTTCCTCTGCGAACTAGGGTTTCCCCTCCACCCCTTCGTCTGCGGTCTCATATTCTATTATGGGCTAGATTTCCATGATCTAGCCCCGAATTCCTTCCTCCACATCTCGGCGTTCATCGTCGTGTGCGAGGCGCTCCTTCGCACCCCCACACTTTGTCTTATGGCTCAAAGTCTTCAATGTGAAGCTGAAGGTGGTCGACGGTCAGCACGCGGACTGCGGCGGCGCCATGGTGAACAAGCTCGCCAACACCTCCTGGCCCAAAGGGGCCTTTCTCGAAACTGTCAAGGTATGGCAGCAGGAGTGGTTCTACATTACTGAACCTCGCGTCGCTGCATGGGCAGCCACTCCTGAGTTTAGATCCGGACCCCCAATGCGGCTCGCGTCATGGACCAACAAGGGTCTGGACTGGGGGTCGTCTGACGAAGTGATGATGCTGCAAAAGCGCATCAAAAATATGATAGAGAAGAACACCAGTATCACTGATGTGATTTAGGTGATACTTTTCTGTTGGATCCTCCCCTGCCAGCGCCGGCCTCTCCATATGTGGGAGTTTAATCTGGAAGGGTCGTGAACCCTGCAGCGATTCTTTGGCACAACGCATGAAGATATCTGGAAGCTACTCTTCAAGGCCGAGAAGACGTGGCGAGAGACGACCGACGGCATCAGCCTCGACAGTGCGCATCCGGCCACCCCTGTAAGCATTTAGTTTTCGCAAATAACTTCAGTTCATAAATCAAAGGGTATGCTGAGCCTTCCATCCATCAATCAGGTCTGGACAAAGAAGGCGGAGCGGATCAAGTGTCCGCCTCCGCTACCCGAAGACCCAGCCATGCCTCTGCTAACGAGGATGCTGGTCCTGGCGCCGTATCAGGTGATACGTCTCCAACATATCTATAATTTTTGATTGTTCCATGCTATTATATTATTTGCTTTGGATGTTTAATGGGCTTTACTAAGCACTTTTATATTATTTTTGGGACTAACCTATTAACCGAAGGCCTAGTGCAAATTGCTGTTTTTTTGCCTATTTCAGTGTTTCGCAGAAAAGGAATATCAAACGGAGTCCAAACGGAATGAAACCTTCGGGAGAGTTATTTTTGGAACAAACGTGATCCAGAGGACTTGGAGTGGACGTCATGAAAGAAGCGAGGAGGCCATGAGGCAGGGAGGCGCGCCTGCCCCCCTGGGCGCGCCCCCACCCTCGTGGGCCCCTCGCAGCTCCACCGACCTACTTCTTCCACCTATATATGCCCATATACCCCGAAAACGTCGAGGAGCACCACGAAACCCTATTTCCACTGCCGCAACCTTCTGTACCCGTGAGATCCCATCTTGGGGCCTTTTTCGGAGCTCCGCTGGAGGGGGAATCGATCACGGAGGGCTTCTACATCAACACCATAGCCTCTTCGATGATGTGTGAGTAGTTTACCACAGACCTTCGGGTCCATAGTTATTAGCTAGATGGCTTCTTCTCTCTCTTTGGATCTCAATACAAAGTTCTCCTCGATCTTCTTGGAGATCTATTCGATGTAATTCTTTTTGCGGTGTGTTTGTCGAGATCCGATGAATTGTGGGTTTGTGATCAAGATTATCTATGAACAATATTTGAATCTCCTCTGAATTCTTTTATGTATGATTTGTTATCTTTGCAAGTCTCTTCGAATTATCAGTTTGGTTTGGCCTACTGATACGTCTCCAACGTATCTATAAATTATGAAGTATTCATGCTATTATATTATCCATCTTGGATGTTTTATGGGCTTTACTATGCACTTTTATATTACTTTTGGGACTAACCTATTGACCCAGAGCCTAGTGCCAGTTTCTGTTTTTTCCCTTGTTTCAGTGTTTCGCAGAAAAGGAATATCAAACGGAGTCCAAACGGAATGAAACCTTCGGAAAAGTTATTTTTGGAAAGAAAGCAATACGGGAGACTTGGAGTGGACGTCAGGGGATCAACGAGGAGAGCACGAGGCAGGGGGGCGCGCCCACCCCCCTGGGCGCGCCCTCCACCCTCGTGGGCCCCTCGTGGCCCCCCTTACCGACTTCTTTCGCCTATATTTCTCCATATACCCTAAAACCATCGGGGAACAGAATAGATCGGGAGTTCCGCCGCCGCAAGCCTCCGTAGCCACCAAAAACCAATCGGGACCCTGTTCCGGCACCCTGCCGGAGGAGGGATCCCTCACCGGTGGCCATCATCATCATCCCGGCGCTCTCCATGATGAGGAGGGAGTAGTTCACCCTCGGGGCTGAGGGTATGTACCAGTAGCTATGTGTTTGATCTCTCTCTCTCTCTCGTGTTCTTGATTTGGCACGATCTTGATGTATCGCGAGATTTGCTATTATAGTTGGATCCTATGATGCTTCTCCCCCTCTACTCTCTTGTAATGGATTGAGTTTTCCCTTTGAAGTTATCTTATCGGATTGAGTCTTTAAGGATTTGAGAACACTTGATGTATGTCTTGCGTGGGATACCCGTGGTGACAATGGGGTATTCTATTGATCCACTTGATGTATGTCTTGGTGATCAACTTGCGGGTTCAGTGACCTTGTGAACTTATGCATAGGGGTTGGCACACGTTTTCGTCTTGACTTTCCGGTAGAAACTTTGGGGCACTCTTTGAAGTTCTTTATGTTGGTTGAATAGATGAATCTGAGATTGTGTGATGCATATCGTATAATCATACCCACGGATACTTGAGGTGACAATGGAGTATCTAGGTGACATTAGGGTTTTGGTTGATTTGTGTCTTAAGGTGTTATTCTAGTACGAACTCTTGAATAGATCGATCCGAAAGAATAACTTTGAGGTGGTTTCGTACCCTACAATAATCTCTTCGTTTGTTCTCCGCTATTAGTGACTTTGGAGTGACTCTTTGTTGCATGTTGAGGGATAGTTATATGATCCAATTATGTTATTATTGTTGAGAGAACTTGCACTAGTGAAAGTATGAACCCTAGGCCTTGTTTCCTAGCATTGCAATACCGTTTGTGCTCACTTTTATCATTAGTTACCTTGCTGTTTTTATATTTTCTGATTACAAAAACCTATATCTACCATCCATATTGCACTTGTATCACCATCTCTTCGCCGAACTAGTGCACCTATACAATTTACCATTGTATTGGGTGTGTTGGGGACACAAGAGACTCTTTGTTATTTGGTTGCAGGGTTGCTTGAGAGAGACCATCTTCATCCTATGCCTCCCACGGATTGATAAACCTTAGGTCGTCCACTTGAGGGAAATTTGCTACTTCCTACGAACCTCTGCACTTGGAGGCCCAACAACGTCTACAAGAAGAAGGTTGCGTAGTAGACATCACCTACTAGATTGATCTTTCTTGCAATGGGAGAAGTGCTTAGCTTTGGGTTCAATCTTGCGGTGTCCTTTCCCAGTGACAGCAGGGGCAGCAAGGCACGCATTGTATTGTTGCCATCGAGGATAAAAAGATGGGGTTTATATCATATTGCTTGAGTTTATCCCTCTACATCATGTCATCTTTCCTAATGCGTTACTCCGTTTATGAACTTAATACTCTAGATGCATGCTGGATAGCGGTCGATGTGTGGAGTAATAGTAGTAGATGCAGAATCATTTTGGTCTACTTGTCGCGGACGTGATGCCTATATACATGATCATGCCTAGATATTCTCAATTGTTCACCCACCATAATACTTATGCTATCGTGAGAGAAGCCAGTAGTGAAACCTATGGCCCCCGGGTCTATTCTCCATCATATAAGTTTCCAATCTATTTTACTTTGCAATCTTTACTTTCAGTTTATATTTAAAAAATACCAAAAATATTTATCTTATTATCTCTATCAGATCTCACTTTTGCAAGTGGCCGTGAAGGGATTGACAACCTCTTTATCGCGTTGGTTGCAAGGTTCTTATTTGTTTGTGTAGGTACGAGGCGACTTGCGTGTAGTCTTCTACTGGATTGATACCTTGGTTCTCAAAAAATGAGGGAAATACTTATGCTACTTTGCTGCATCACCCTTTCCTCTTCAAGGGAAAAACCAACGCAAGCTCAAGAGGTAGCAAGAAGGATTTCTGGCGCCGTTCCCGGGGAGATCTACGCCAAGTCAAGTCAAGTCAAGACATACCAAGTACCCATCACAACACTTATCCCTCGCATTACATTATTTGCCATTTTCTTCTCGTTTTCCTCTCCCCCACTTCACCTTTGCCTTTTCTTTGCCTTTTTCCCATATGTCTTTTTGTTTGTGTTTCCACGTGCCTTCTATTTGCTTGCATCTTTGCTTGCTAAAAATCCATTGACATGGATCCACTTAAAGTGTTCTACTTGGATCATCTTCGATCCTTATGCGCTCGTGCTGAAACCCCAACTAGCCTAGTTGATGGGAAATCTTTAGATGAGCATGCTCATTTTGTGCGTCGCCGTTTGTCTGAAAAAGGGAGATTCTTATGGGGTTAAATAAACAGATTGTTGTGTTATGCTTGGAATCTTTGTGAAATTTAAGATTTTACTTGTTGCTCTAAGAACCCTAAAAACACCTCCCTTACCTATGTGAGTTTAATGAAAATGAAATCTTATCTTCTTATGCAAAGGGTGTTTATAGTTACTATGATATCGAATAAATTGAAGAATTTGTTTCTTTTAAGGGTGCTTATGAAGTTGCTTCTTTGATTGAAAAGTATGATGTTACTCTCTACGAATCTGAAAATTTTGACATACTTAAATATTGCTACTAAAATTATGCTCATAATGTCTATGTCAAAGAATTTATTGAGAGAATGACCGTTGCTTTGGAAGAAAATAATGATATGCATGAATCTATAGAGAATGATGATTCCGATGATTTGTTTGATATATCCCTTGATGAACATGATGCTTGCTATTCTTGTGGCCATGATGCCAATATTTATGAAGATGAATTTGCTATAGTTCCTTATGTTAAACATGAGATTGTTGCTATTGCACCCATACTTGATAGTTCCTTTGATGAAAAGCATGATTGCAATGATGTTATTATAAATTCTATTGATGTCAATTATGTTAATGATATGCAAAACCTCAAGCTTGGGGATGCTAGTTTTGCTATGACTACTATTTGTTGCAATGATCATGATTGGGGTGATTCTTCTTTTGATCTTGAAAATTTATTTAAGCCCCATGATGAATATGAGATTGATAATAGTGTCTGTAATAATATTGAAAGTGGGTTTTTGAAGAGTGTCAACTTTAGATCCCACATATTTGGAGAATTTTCAATCTTATGGTATTTTTGATAAAAGTGGGTTTGGAGAGGTCATGAGTTTAGTTAATGATAATTCCACTATTTTGGAAGAGTGTCAACTTCGCATGCATGTGGATCGTGTTGAGAATATGTTATGTGATAGCTATTTCGTTGAATTGGCCTATGATCCTACATGTAATTATTATGAGAGAGGAAAATATGGTTGTAGAAATTTTTATCTTACTAAATTACCTCTCGTCATGTTGAGATTGCTAACGTCTCTTTCTTCTTCCTTGCATATGCTAATTTTTGCTTGCTATGATAATTTGTTTGCTTATAAAATGCCTATGCACAGGAAGTATGTTAGACTTATATGTGTTTATCACGTGTTCTATGATGCTCTCTTTGCGCTTCAATTCTTGTCTTTCATGTGAGCATCATTAAAATTATCAATGCCTAGCTAAAAAGGCTTTAAAGAAATGCGCTTGTTGGGAGGCAACCCAATTTTATTTTTGTTTCTTGCTTCTTGGTTCTGTTTAGTAATAAATAATTCATCTAGATTCTTTTTAGATGTGGTTTTATGTTTTAATTAGTGTTTGTGCCAAGTAGAACCTTTGGGAAGACTTGGGTGAAGTCTTTATGATCTTGCTGTAAAAAATAGAAACTTTAGCGCTCATGACATTAGCTACAACGTTTTACTGGAGAGTGTTATTTAGTTGATTCTTTTCTCAGATGATTAATAGACAAATTCCTCACGTCCATAAATTTATTTCAGAATTTTTGGAGTTACAGAAGTATATGTTTGATCCAAATTACTACAGACTGTTATGTTCTTGACAGATTCTGTTTTTCGTGTGTTGTTTGCTTATTTTGATGAATCTATGGCTAGTATCGGAGGGTATCAACCATAGAGAAGTTGGAATACAGTAGGTTTATCACCAATATAAATAAAGAATGAGTTCATTACAGTACCTTATGGTGGTGATTTGTTTTCTTATACTAACGGAGCTCATAAGATTTTCTGTTGAGTTTTGTGTTGTGAAGTTTTCAAGTTTTGGGTAAAGATTTGATGGATTATGGAATAAGGAGTGGAAAAAGCCTAAGATTGGGGATTCCCAAGGCACCCCAAGGTAAAATTCAAGGACAACCAAAAGCCTAAGGTTGGGGATGCCTCGGAAGGCATCCCCTCTTTCGTCTTCGTCTATCGGTAACTTTACTTGAGGTTATATTTTTATTCAACACATGATATGTGTTTTGCTTGGAGCGTCTTGTATGATTTGAGTCTTTGCTTTTTAGTTTACCACAATCATCCTTGCTGTACACACCTTTTGGGAGATACACACATGAATCGGAATTTATTAGAATACTCTATGTGCTTCACTTATATCTTTTGAGCTACATAATTTTGCTCTAGTGCTTCACTTATACCTTTTTAGAGCACAATGGTGGTTTTATTTTATAGAAATAATTGATCTCTCATGCTTCACTTATATTATTTGGAGATTCTTTTAGAACAGCATGGTAGTTTGCTTTGGCTATAAAATTAGTCCTAATATGATGAACATCCAAGATGGGTATAATAAAAACTATCATATAGAGTGCATTGAATATTATGAGAAGTTTGATACTTTATGATTGTTTTGAGATATGAAGATGGTGATATTAGAGTCATGCTAGTTGAGTAGTTGTGAATTTGAGAAATACTTGTTCTAAAGTTTGTGATTCTCGTAGCATGCACGTATGGTGAACCGTTATGTGATGAAGTCGGAGCATGAATTATTTATTGTTGTCTTCCTTATGAGTGGCTGTCGGGGAGATGGTCTTTTCCTACCAATCTATCCCCCTAGGAGCATGCACGTAGTACTTTGTTTCGATAACTAATAGATTTTTGCAATAAGTATGTGAGTTCTTTATGACTAATGTTGAGTCCATGGATTATACGCACTCTCACCCTTCCACCATTGCTAGCCTCTCAAATACCGCGCACCTTTCGCCGGTATCATACACCCACCATATACCTTCCTCAAAACAGCCACCATACCTACCTATTATGGCATTTCCATAGCCATTTCGAGATATATTGCCATGCAACTTACCACCGTTCCGTTTATTATGACATGCTTCATCATTGTCATATTGCTTTGCATGATCATGTAGTGGACATCGTATTTGTGGCAAAGCCACCATTCATAATTCTTTCATACATGTCACTCTTGATTCATTGCATATCCCGGTACATCGCCAGAGGCATTCACATAGAGTCATATTTTGTTCCAAGTATTGAGTTGTAAGTAAATAAACGTGTGATGATCATCATTATTAGAGCATTGTCCCAAGTGAGGAAAGGATGATGGAGACTATGATTCCCCCATAAGTCGGGATGAGACTCTAGACGAAAAGAAAAAAAGAGAAAAAAGAGGCCATAAAAAAAGGAGAAAGGCCCAAATAAAAAAATAAAAAAAAAGATGAGAGAAAAAGAGAGAAGGGACAATGTTACTATCCTTTTACCACACTTGTGCTTCAAAGTAGCACCATGATCTTCATGATAGAGAGTCTCCTATGTTGTCACTTTTATATACTAGTGAGAATTTTACATTATAGAACTTGGCTTGTATATTCCAATGATGGGCTTCCTCAAAATTCCCTAGGTCTTCGTGAGCAAGCGAGTTGGATACACACCCACTTAGTTTCCTTTGTTGAGCTTTCATACACTTATAGCTCTAGTGCATCCGTTGCATGGCAATCCCTACTCACTCACATTGATATCTATTGGCGGGCATCTCCATAGCCCGTTGATACGCCTAGTTGATGTGAGACTATCTTCTCCTTTTTGTCTTCTCCACAACCACCATTCTATTCCACATATAGTGCTATGTCCATGGCTCACGCCCATGTATTGCGTGAAGATTGAAAAAGTTAGAGAACATCAAAAGTATGAAACAATTGCTTGGATTGTCATCGGGGTTGTGCATGATTAAATAATTGTGTGATGAAGATAGAGCATAGCTAGACTATATGATTATGTAGGGATAACTTTCTTTGGCCATGTTATTTTGAGAAGACATGATTGCTTTGTTAGTATGCTTGAAGTTTTATTATTTTCATGTCAATACTAAACTTTTGTCTTGAATCTTTCGGATCTGAACATTCATGCCACAATAAAAGAGAATTACATTGAAAAATATGCTAGGTAGCATTCCACATCAAAAATTCTATTTTTATCATTTACCTACTCGAGGACGAGCAGGAATTAAGCTTCGGGATGCTTGATACGTCTCCAACGTATCTAAATTTTTTGATTGTTCCATGCTATTATATTATCTATTTTGGATGTATAATGGGCTTTACTAAGCACTTTAATATTATTTTTGGGACTAACCTATTAACCGAAGGCCCAGTGCAAATTGTTGTTTTTTTGCCTATTTCAGTGTTTCGCAGAAAAGGAATATCAAACGGAGTCCAAACGGAATAAAACCTTTGGGAGAGTTATTTTTTGGAACAAACGTGATCCAGAGGACTTGGAGTGGACGTCAAGAAAGAAGCGAGGAGGACACGAGGCAGGGAGGCGCGCCTGCCCCCCTGGGCGCGCCCCCACCCTCGTGGGCCCCTCGCAGCTCCACCGACCTACTTCTTCCTCCTATATATACCCATATACGCCGAAAACATCGAGGAGCACCACGAAACCATATTTCCACCGCCGCGACCTTCTGTACCCGTGAGATCCCATCTTGGGGCCTTTTCCGGAGCTCCGTCGGAGGGGGAATCGATCACGGAGGGCTTCTACATCAACACCATAGCCTCTCCGATGATGTGTGAGTAGTCTACCACAGACCTTTGGGTCCATAGTTATTAGCTGGATGGCTTCTTCTCTCTCTTTGGATCTCAATACAAAGTTCTCCTCGATCTTCTTGGAGATCTATTCCTTGTAATTCTTTTTGCGGTGTGTTTGTCGAGATCTGATGAATTGTGGGTTTATGATCAAGATTATCTATGAACAATATTTGAATCTCCTCTAAATTCTTTTATGTATGATTTGTTATCTTTGCAAGTCTCTTCGAATTATCAGTTTGGTTTGGCCTACTAGATTGATCTTTCTTGCAATGGGAGAAGTGCTTAGCTTTGGGTTCAATCTTGCGGTGTCCTTTCCAAGTGACGGCAGGGGCAGCCAGGCACGCATTGTGTTGTTGCCATCGAGGATAAAAAGATGGGGTTTATATCATAGTGCTTGAGTTTATCCCTCTTCATCATGTCATCTTGCCTAATGCATTACTCCGTTCATATGAACTTAATACTCCAGATGCATGCTGGATAGCGGTCGATGTGTGGAGTAATAGTAGTAGATGCAGAATCATTTCGGTCTACTTGTCGTGGACGTGATGCCTATATACATGATCATGCCTAGATATTGTCATAATTATGTACTTTTCTATCAACTGCTCGACAGTAATTTGTTCACCCACCGTAATACTTATGCTATCTTGAGAGAAGCCACTAGTGAAACCTATGGCCCCGGGTCTATTATCCATCATATAAGTTTCCAATCTATTACTTTGTAATCTTTACTTTCAGTTTATATTATAAAGAATACCAAAAATATTTATCTTATTATCTCTATCAGATCTGACTTTTGCAGGTGGCCGTGAAGGGATTGACAACCCCTTTATCGCGTTGGTTGCAAGGTTCTTATTTGTTTGTGTAGGTACGAGGCGACTTGTGTGTAGTCTCCTACTAGATTGATACCTTGGTTCTCAAAAACTGAGGGAAATACTTACGCTACTTTGCTGCATCACCCTTTCCTCTTCAAGGGAAAAACCAACGCAAGCTCAAGAGGTAGCATCAGGCGCCCGAGAAGAAAGTCATGAAGAAGAGCAAGGAGGCCAAAGGTGGCCTTCGCCGTAAAGGTACTTCGGACGCTGTGTCTGGAGAGACCGAAGCTCCCTCCTCCCACGAGGGAGATGAAGACGACGAGGAGGAGGAGGCGGAAAGCGATTCTTCCCTTAAGGGGAGAAAGAAGAAAAGGGCGGCCTCCGTAGACCCGGAGGTGGAGGCGTCTAAGAGGGGGAAGGTATCCCTCTCGGACGGTTCGGACACGGATGCCGAACACTCCCCCACGTGGCGCCCCAGGGAAAAGCCCCAGGCCACATCGTAAATGCAAAAGGATACTCTAACGCTATCCAGTCTTTTATGATTGTAACTATAACACATCATGTTTATGTGATGCAGTCCGACCCGTGGCCTCCCACAACAATCGTCATCCGAGGGGAACTCCCTGGCACCGAAGATGGTGGAGAGCGAGTCGCCCCCGCGAGCCTCTCTACCTACCACCGCGGATAACACCGATATGTTGTCCCGAAGGGCCTCTCCGGGCCATGGAGAGGTGAAGGAGGCCGCCAAGATGGCGCCAGAGGGTAATGCCTCGGCTGCCGAGAACATGGGGGGTGCGACCCCCATGG
Organism: Triticum aestivum; assembly: GCF_018294505.1. NCBI lineage: Eukaryota > Viridiplantae > Streptophyta > Magnoliopsida > Poales > Poaceae > Triticum > Triticum aestivum. Next base: position 388,857,472 of record NC_057802.1, read on the forward strand.
AGACTGATGACGGGGGCCCTGACTAGTCCGGGCCCCAGAAGGACACCATTCCGGACCCATGTGGCTTCGGAATCGAGCGAGCAACCCCCTTCAAAAGAGGGGGAGCGGCAACTCTGGTGGCGACTTCCACTAATCCGGAGGCGCCGAACACTTTGATGGAAGCACTCCAACGTGCTTCCATAGTGGAGGAGAACCGCACCCTGATGGGTGTGGTAGTTGAGAAGGTTCAGTCCGCCAAGAGCGGGCTGAACAAAGCCTTCACCAGCCTGCTAATAGGCTTCGAGGTATGCGATGTAATATTCTTAGCCGCTCTTCATATGAAAAATATGCCTGTGTATAGATAGTAGCCCCTGAGACTCTGTTGGGTTTTGAAGAATGGCCGAATAGAGGATCAAATAATAATCGCATGAGGTAACGTACTGGTCTATTGGTAAACAAGCCTCTTATTGGGGAACGCAGTAATTTCAAAAAAAATCCTACGCACACGCAAGATCTATCATGGTGATGCATAGCAACGAGAGGGGAGAGTGTAGTCCACATACCCTCGTAGACCGTAAGAGGAAGTGTTATGACAACGCGGTTGATGTAGTCGTACATCTTCACGATCCGACCGATCCTAGTTGTAAGTGCATCTAGTGCCACCCCTAGTTGGTTTTGGAGTATTGACGACAAACTTGGTTGAGGGACTAATGTGTTTGTGAGAATTGCAGGATAACATAGGTAGTAGTCCCATATTGATTCGGTTTACCTACTAGAGATGACCCCTAAAAATGTGTGAAGACATTGAAGACAATGGTGGTCTGTGAAGAGATTCACATTGAAGACTATGACATGACAAGACATCGCATGAAGACTATGGAGTGCGAAGACATAGTTGTTTCGTAGTTTCCTTTTCTTCCTTGTTGAGTCATAGGAACCACCGTACTGTTAAGTGGGGTCCAAGTGAACAAAGTCAGAGTGACTGATGTGATGCTCAACCAAATCCTATGTCTTCGAGTGAAGACAGTGAGAGCAAATCTTATCCAGAGCTGGATGAGTCAGCTTTACTTGTAGCCCAAGTCAAGCCGTCGCGTGTGTTTGAAATCTGACCGTTGGATACAGGCTTCTCCAAAAGTCTGTATAAATCCATATGCTTTGATCACACTATCAAAGCGTATATTCCAACTCCGAGAGGCTTGCACCAGTCCATAAATGGAGCACTGGAGCTTGCACACTTTGTTAGCACCTTTAGGATCGACAAAACCTTCTGGTTGCATCATATACAACTCTTCTTTAAGATATCCATTAAGGAATGCAGTTTTGACATCCATTTGCCAAATTTCATAATCACAAAATGCGGCAATTGCTAACATGATTCGGACAGACTTAAGCATCGCTACGGGTGAGAAGGTATCATCGTAGTCAACTCCTTGAACTTGTCGAAAACCTTTCGCAACAAGTCGAGCTTTGTAAACAGTAACATTACCGTTAGCATCAGTCTTCTTCTTGAAGATCCATTTATTCTCTATGGCTTGCCGATCATCGGGCAAGTCAACCAAAGTCCACACTTTGTTCTCATACATGGATCCCATCTCACATTTCATGGCCTCAAGCCATTTTGCGGAATCTGGGCTCATCATCACTTCCTCATAGTTCGTAGGTTCGTCATGGTCAAGTAACATGACTTCTAGAACAGGATTACCGTACCACTCCGGTGCGGATCTTACTCTGGTTGACCTATGAGGTTCGGTAGTAACTTGATCAGAAGTTTCATGATCATCATCACTAGCTTCTTCACTTACTGGTGTAGGAATCACTGGAACTGATTTCTGTGATGAACTACTTTCCAACAAGGGAGCATGTACTGTTACCTCATCAAGTTCTACTTTCCTCCCACTCACTTCTTTCGAGAGAAACTCCTTCTCTAGAAAGGATCCATTCTTAGCAACGAATATCTTGCCTTCGGATCTGTGATAGAAGGTGTACCCAGCAGTCTCCTTTGGGTATCCTATGAAGACACATTTCTCCTATTTGGGTTTGAGCTTATCAGGTTGAAGCTTTTTCACATAAGCATCACAGCCCCATACTTTAGGAAACGACAACTTGGGTTTCTTGCCAAACCACAGTTCATAAGGTGTCGTCTCAACGGATTTTGATGGTTCCCTATTTAACGTGAATGCAGCCGTCTCTAAAGCATAACCCCAAAACGATAGCGGTAAATCAGTGAGAGACATCATAGATCGCACCATATCTAGTAAAGTACGATTACAACGTTCGGACACACCATTACGCTGTGGTGTTCTGGGTGGCGTGAGTTGCAAAACTATTCCGCATTGTTTCAAATGAAGACCAAACTCGTAACTCAAATATTCTCCTCCACGATCAGATCATAGAAACTTTATTTTCTTGTTACCATGATTTTCCACTTCACTCTGAAATTCTTTGAACTTTTCAAATGTTTCAGATTTATGTTTCATCAAGTAGATATACCCATATCTGCTCAAATCATTTGCGAAGGTAAGAAAATAACGATACCCGCCGCGAGCATCAACACTCATCGGACCGCATACATCAGTATGTATTATTTCCAATAAGTCCGTTGCTCGCTCCATTGTTCCGGAGAACGGAGTCTTAGTCATCTTGCCCATGAGGCATGGTTCGCAAGAATCAAGTGATTCCAAAAGCCAATCAGAATGGAGTTTCTTCATGCGTTTTACACCAATATGACCTAAACGGCAGTGCCACAAATAAGTTGCACTATCATTATTGAACTTATATCTTTTGGCTTCAATACTATGAACATGTGTATCATTACTATCAAGATTTAGTAAAAAATAGACCACTCATCAAGGATGCATGACCAGAAAAGATATTACTCATATAAATAGAACAACCATTATTCTCTGATTTAAATGAATAACCGTCTCGCAGCAAACAAGATCCAGATATAATGTTCATGCTCAACGCTCGCACCAAATAACAATTATTTAGGTCTAAAACTAATCCCGAAGGTAGATGTAGAGGTAGCGTGCCGACGGCGATCACATCAACTTTGGAACCATTTCCCACGCGCATCATCACCTCGTCCTTAGCCAATCTTCGCTTAATCTATAGCCCCTGTTTCGAGTTGCAAATATTAGCAACAGAACCACTATCAAATACCCAGGCGCTACTGCAAGCATTAGTAAGGTACACATCAATAACATGTATATCACATATACCTTTCACTTTGCCATCCTTCTTCTCCGCCAAATACTTGGGGCAGTTTCGCTTCCAGTGACTAGTCCCTTTGCAGTAGAAGCACTCAGTCTCAGGCTTAGGTCCAGACTTGGGCTTCTTCACTTGAGCAGCAACTTGCTTGCCGTTCTTCTTCAAGTTCCCCTTCTTCCCTTTACCCTTTTTCTTGAAACTGGTGGTCTTGTTGACTATCAACACTTGATGCTCCTTCTTGATTTCTACCTCCGCAGCTTTCAGCATTGGGAAGAGCTCGGGAATCGTCTTATCCATCCCTTGCATATTATAGTTCATCACGAAGCTCTTGTAGCTTGGTGGCAGTGATTGAAGAACTCTGTCAATGACACTATCAACTGGAAGATTAACTCCCAGCTGAGTCAAGTGATTGTGGTACCCAGACATTCTGAGTATGTGCTCACTGACAGAACTATTCTCCTCCACTTTGCAGCTGTAGAACTTATTGGAGACTTCATATCTCTCAATCCGGGCATTTGCTTGAAATATTAACTTCAACTCCTGGAACATCTCATATGCTCCATGACTTTAAAAACGTCGTTGAAGTCCCGGTTCTAAGCCGTAAAGCATGGCACACTGAACTATCGAGTAGGCATCAGCTTTGCTCTGCCAGGTGTTCACAACATCTGGCGTTGCTCCTGCAGCGGGTTTGGCACCTAGCGGTGCTTCCAGGGCGTAATTCTTCTATGCAGCAATAAGGATAATCCTCAAGTTATGGACCCAGTCCGTGTAGTTGCTACCATCATCTTTCAACTTAGCTTTCTCTAGGAACGCATTAAAATTCAACGGAACAACATCACGGGCCATGTATCTACAACAACATAGACATGCAAAATACTATCAGGTACAAAGTTCATGATAAATTAAAGTTCAATCAATCATATTACTTAAGAACTCCCACTTAGATAGACATCCCTCTAATCATCTAAGTGATCACGTGATCCATATCAACTAAACCATGTCCGATCATCACGTGAGATGGAGTAGTTTTCAATGGTGAACATCACTATGTTGATCATATCTACTATGTGATTCACGCTCGACCTTTCGGTCTCAGTGTTCCGAGGCCATATCTGCATAAGCTAGGCTTGTCAAGTTTAACCCGAGTATTCTGCATGTGCAAAACTGATCATCACGTGGTGTCTCGGCACGACGAACTGTTGGGGAACACAGTAATTTCAAAAAAATTCCTACGCACGCGCAAGATCTATCATGGTGATGCATAGCAACTAGACGGGAGAGTGTAGTCCACGTACCCTCGTAGACCATAAGCGGAAGTGTTATGACAATGCGGTGGATGTAGTCGTACGTCTTCACGATCCAACCGATCCTAGTTGTAAGTGCATCTAGTGCCACCCCTAGTTGGTTTTGGAGTATTGACGACAAACTTGGTTGAGGGACTAATGTGTTTGTGAGAATTGCAGGATAACACAGGTAGTAGTCCCATATTGATTCGGTTTACCTACCAGAGATGACCCCTAAAAATGTGTGAAGACATTGAAGACAATGGTGGTCTGTGAAGAGATTCACATTGAAGACTATGACATGAGAAGACATCGCATGAAGACTATGGAGTGCGAAGAAATAGTTGTTTCGTAGTTTCCTTTTCTTCCTTGTTGAGTCGTAGGAACCACCGTACAGTTAAGTGGGGTCCAAGTGAACAAAGTCAGAGTGACTGATATGATGCTCAACCAAATCCTATGTCTTCGAGCGAAGACAATGAGAGAAAATCTTATCCAGAGCTGGATGAGTCAGCTTTACTTGTAGCCCAAGTCAAGTTGCCGCGTGTGTTTGAAATCTGACCATTGGACACGTGTCAGTTCGTTAGTGACCCAGGGTCATTTCGAACAAATCAGGTCGGGTTGCCTCCTGGCTATAAATAGCCCACCCCCTACACCATAAATTGGTGGCTGCTTAGAGTTAGTGCACAGCTTTTGTCGTTTGAGAGCAACCCACCTCCGAAGCATTTGAGAGGGAAATCCTTGCGTGGACAAAGCCCAAAATACCCAGAGCCAAAGAGTATTAGGCATCACTGAAGTCTTTCTGTCCGCGTGACCTGAAGACTTGTTACACTTGAGGACTGTGAATCCTCCAGCCGGTTAGGCGTCGCGTTCTGAGCATCCAAGAGTCATTGTGGATTGCCGGTGAACAAAGTCTGTGAAGGTTTGGAAGTCTACCTTGAAGACTTACCTGAGTGATTGGGCGAGGACTAAGTGTCCTTAGCTCAAGGGGAATAAGGTGAAGACGCGGTCTTCTGAGTTGAATCTCAACCTCCCTAACCAGACGTACAGTTTTCACAGCAACTGGAACTGGTCCAACAAATCCTTGTCCTCACCAAGCAACTGGTTCTATCTCTTACCTCTCTTTACTTGCAGTTTGTTTACATGAAGTCATTGCCTGATGCATGATCTGATTGGCTTCACTGTGTGCAGACTGTTGTTGAGTGGCTTCATACTATCTTCCAGCCTGATCCTTACTACCTAGCTGCTATTAGTCTTTGTGCTTTCACTCCATTGCTTACTTGACTATGGCCTGTCTAGTGTAGTCTACCTTCCGCTGCATATCAATAGGTTTATTTTTATTGTTTGTCTTTGAAACTCCCATGTTTTTAAGACTTTCATAAAAATCACCTATTCACCCCCCTCTAGTCGATAACCAGCACTTTCAATTGGTATCAGAGCAAGGTGCTCCCTTGTTCTGTGTGATTCGGTTTAACCACCTGGAGTTTTAGCTATGTGGACTGCAGGGATAATCAAAGTCTCTGCTGCGTGCCCTGTCTTTGATGGCACTGATTACCCCTACTGGAAGAATAAGATGCACATGCATCTTGAAGCCATTGATGTCGACCTCTGGTATGTCGTCAAGAACGGCGTTCCCAAGGCCGGTGAAGGTGTCACCCCTGCTGATGTCAAGAACTTCATTCAACTGGATTCTACTGCCAAGAACATCATCTGTGGTCATCTGACCAAAGGACAGTATGGCCCTGTGAGTGCTCTGGAAACTTCGAAGCTAGTCTGGGACTGGCTATCCAAGGTCAACGAAGGCGTCTCAACCCAGAGAGACTCAAGGATCAGTGTTCTTCGCAACCTCTTCAACTGCTTCAAGAGAAATGACAATGAGAATGTCCAACTCACATTTGATCGCCTCACTGATATCACAAAGGAGCTTCATGCACTCGGCGCTACTGAGATCACCAAGCATGAAATCGTCAAGACACTCCTGAGATCACTTGACAGCTCGTTTGACACCCTCGCCCTGATGATTCAAGAACGCCCAGACTTCAAGACTCTCGATCCGTTTGACATACTTGAGAGGCTCAACACACATGAGTTCCAGTTATCTGAGAAAAGAGATATGTATGGTCCCAACTATGGCCGAACTCGCGCTTTGAAGGCAAAGGCTGTTTCCTCATCTGAAGAAGAATCTGACTGCAGTTCTGGGGATCCTGAAGACATTGGGAAGGAGCTTGCTATGCTTGTGAAGAAGTTCCAGAAATTCACTAAGAAGAAAGGCTTCAGAAAGTCTTCAAGATCTAGCTCGAGAAATGATGAAGCTTCTACTCATGACCACAAGAAGAGAACATGCCACAAGTGCAAGAAACCTGGTCACTACATCTCTGAGTGTCCTCAGTGGGACAATGAGAACAAGAAGAAGAAGAAGAAGAAGAAGAAGAGCAAGGAATATGATTCTGATGACAAGAAGAAGAAGAAATCCTCAAAGTCTTCTTCCAAGTCTTCATCACACAAGAAGAGCTCATCTGGCAAGGCTCATGCTTTTGTTGGCAAGGAGATGGATTCAGAGGACGAGTCTGCTTTTGAGGAGGCAGAGGTGGAGTCTGAGGAGGAGTCCGACTCTGGCGTTGCAAGTCTGGCTCTAGCTACAGCCTACGTTGCCAAGTCCATCTTCAACACTGAAGACAATGGCTTCGTCACCAACGCTGATGCTAATGACAAGGACGACTCTGCTCCCACCTACTGCTTCATGGAACGCGGTGCCAAGGTAAACTCACGCAATGCCTACTTTCAAACATCAAGTGAAGATGACTCTGATTGTGAATCCAAACCTAGCTACAAAACACTTGCTAAAATTGCAAGTGAACAATAGAAAATTATGGAACATATTCAAAACTTGCTAGACAAAAGCGATGACCTGTTGGACGCGGAAATGACCCGATCTCATTCCTTCATTGAAGACATAAAAAATCTTCATATTAAGTACGAGGAACTTGAAAGTCGTCATGAAATGCTCTCAACAACTCACGAAAAGCTTTCCTACGATTATCTTCAAAGGAAGCAAGAACTTGAGAAATTGAGAGCGGCTCATGAAGATCTTCAAAAGGAGAACGAGTCACTTCGTGCTCAACAGATCAGTCCCGCTCAGGAAGGATTTGAACCACCATGTCTAAAATGCCTTGAGCGTGATAACACTACCTCTGTTGTTGAATGTTCTACTACTACTACTGTTGAAATATCTTCAACTGCTGATGTGGTAACTAACCCCTCTACTGAGGATACCACTACTATTGCTGATGAAAATGCCAGGTTGAAGACATTGCTTGAGACAGGAATGTACAAAAGTCTCAAAGGGCATCAGACACTATGCGATGTCCTCAAAAAGCAGATTCTGAACCGAAACCCCAGGAAAGAGGGTGTTGGGTTCGAGAGGAAAATGAATGTTGATGGTTCTTACTGGAAGCCTGAGCAGTAGCCCAAAACCACATGGGTTGCTTCAAAGGGACCTTCAGTGGATCCGTCCACCTTATCTGGCTTCACTTGTGCTAACCCGATTATCATTGATGAATCCTTTGATGCAAACTATAAACTGTTTAAGAATCAGAATGGTGAAGTGTTTGCCAGGTATATTGGTACTAACTGCAGGAATGGACCACCTTTGAAGAGGATTTGGGTGCCCAAGATTTGTCCTGAGAATCTTCAGGTGAATGTCATCATGACACCACCAGGGAAGAAGACAAACCCCAGACCAAAGGCTTCATATGGTCCAAAGCCTTCATACAGACAGAGGACTCACCAGAGTCACCCTAACGCCAATGTTTTGCAGGGAAATCATACTCAGACTTATGTATATGAGCGTGTTTCTTCAAACCGCTATGTTCATAAGACTAAGAACTATTCTGCTTATTCATATGAGTATTATTCACCTCCTGCAAGGCTATTTGCTAGGGCTCCAAAGCCGAAGTTCTCAGATGCTGCACTTGGACTCATTGCTTCGAAGCCACCCCTAAAAATGTGGGTGGTTAAGAAAACTTAACTCTCTTTTGCAGGAAAGGGTCTCTAGCCGGAAATCAAAGGTGTCTGATGCTATTGCTGGGGACCTAAAACACCTTGTGGGGCACAAGATAAAATGCCCAAATGGTCTTACTATGTATTTGGTTCATGAATCACTTGCCTATCATCTTATCAGTCCTAACTTGGATCTGAGCTTTGATAATCTGCTTGTTCGTCAAATGTTTATGCTTCACAATACCCTTGGGGAAGCCTATCCCCCTAACTGCATTGTAGGGTATGACACCACATGCTTCAGAATGGATTATGGACAGTTGATGCACTAATCACATGACTGGTGATCGAAGTCTTCTCATGGACTCAGCCTTACGTCCTTCTGACAAGAGTCCCATCACATTTGCTGACACTGGTAAAAGCAAGGTATTGGGTCTAGGTAGAGTTGCAATCACAAAGGATCAGCACATGGAAAAAGTGATGCTTGTTGAATCCCTTGGTTTCAACTTAATGTCTGTCTCAATGCTTTGAGATTTGAACATGATTGTGATATTTGGAAAATATCGTTGCCTCGTTCTAATGGAATCTGACAAATCTCTAGTCTTTGAAGGGTATCGAAAAGACGACTTGTACATGGTAGATTTCTCAGCAGGACCATAGATGGCCGTATGTCTTCTAGCAAAAGCTTCAGAGTGCTGGCACTGGCATTAGAGGCTAGGGCATGCTGGCATGAAGAACTTATACAAACTCGCGAAGAAGAAACATGTCGTAGGCTTCGAGGGCGTCAAGTTCAAGAAGGACCATCTATGCGGTGCCTGCGAAGATGGAAAGATGACTAGGGCCAAGCATCCCTCGAAGACAATCATGACGACATCTCAACCCTTCGAGCTGCTTCACATGGACTTATTTGGCCCTACTCACTACTCTACTCTTACTACCACTGCTTGCCTCTATGGTTTTGTCATTGTTGATGACTATTCAAGATATACATGGGTGCATATAATCCTTTACAAGAATGAAGTGCAGGATGTCTTCAGACGATTCGCCAATCGTGCCATGACGAACTATGGCATGAAGATCAAGCACATCAGAAGTGACAATGGCACAGAGTTCAAGAACATAGTCCTCGACACTTATCTTGATACATTGGGCATCACTCATGAGTTCTCTGCTCCATACACACCTCACCAGAATGGCATCGTGGAGCGCAAGAACAAAACACCCATTGAGATGGCTCGGACGATGCTTGATGAGTACAAGACTCCAAGGAAGTTCTGGCCTGAAGCCATTGATACTGCATGCCATGTCATCAACCGTGTTTATCTTCACAAGCTTTTAAAGAAGACATCCTATGAGCTCCTAACTGGTAAGAAGCCAAATGTCAGTTACTTCAGAGTATTTGGTGCTAGGTGCTGGATCAAGGATCCACATCACACTTCAAAATTTGCACCGAAAGCACATGAAGGTTTTATGCTTGGTTACGGAAAGGATTCGCACTCCTACAGAGTCTTCAACCTCTTTCACTATAAAGTGGTTGAAACTGTGGATGTGCGGTTCGATGAGACTAACGGCTCACAAATAGAGCACCTGCCAAATGTGCTAGATGAAGTCTCTCCGAGTGAATCAATTAAGCTTATGGGAACTAGAGAGATCATACCTTCAGAGGCACAAGCTGAAGAAGAACTTATCATTTCTGCGCCAAACCAACCTGAAGACACTGCTCAACCTGAAGCCAATGCTGCAGAGGAAGACAATTGTCAACAAGAGCAAAATCTTCGTCCAGTTCATCCTCGTGTTGCAAAAAGTACAGATTGAGAAGATAATCAATAGCATCAATGCACCTGGTCCACTCACTCATTCAAGAGCAACACAGATAGCAAATTTGTGTGGGCACTTTGCATTTGTCTCTATATCTGAACCCAAGAAAGTTCCTGAGACCTTCATGGAACCAGATTGGATTCAAGCTATGCAAGAAGAGCTTCAATAGTTCGAGATGAACAATGTGTGGGAATTAGTCAAGTGTCCTGACCCTCGCAAGCACAATATCATAGGCACCAAATGGATCTATTGCAACAAACAAGATGAGCATGGTCAAGTTGTCCGAAACAAGGCTCGTCCTGTTGCTCAAGGATACACTCAAGTAGAAGGGATTGACTTCGATGAAACATTTGCTCCAGTGGCTAGGCTTGAAGCCATTCGCATACTGCTAGCTTATGCCAACCATCACAACATCCTCCTATATCAAATGGATGTGAAGAGTGCTTTTCCGAATGGTAATATTGAAGAAGAAGTGTATGTTGCACAACCACCTGGCTTTGAAGATCCAAAACATCCTGATATGGTATACAAGCTCAACAAGGCACTGTATGGCCTCAAACAAACCCCTCGTGCTTGGTATGACACACTCAAAGACTTCCTGAAGAGCAAAGGCTTCAAACCTGGTTCCCTGGATCCCACTCTCTTCATGAAGACATACGATGGTGAACTGTTTGTGTGCCAGATCTATGTGGATTACATTACCTTCGGCTGCACTGACAAAAGATACAGTGATGAATTTGGGCACATGATGCAATAGCAATATCAGATGTCCATGCACTACAAAAAAATACACTTCTGTGAGGATACGTGTTCGTCACAGTAGGTCACGTTTTCTGTCATGCGTGTACATCCATGACAAATTTGTGACAGAATCAAGATAGCCATACCTATGCTGTCGTAGAAGTGTTCCATGACATTACCAAAATTATCATCACGGAAGTGTCCACTTCCATGACGATAAATCGCGCGTCATATAAGTGCTTTCGTCAAGGGTGACAGACACGTGGCATCCACCGTAACGGAACGCCGTTAAGCTATCGGGTCCGGTTAGGATCCGATAACCCGTTAACAGCCCCGACCAATGGGGATTTTCCACATGTAAAATCATCATTGGCTGGTGGAAACATGTGTCGGCTCACCGTTGGGACAGATGTCATCCACTCATTGGACCCAAAGCGCCTATGATACGTCGACACGTGGCACGGCCCAACAGAGGCCCATATAGGTTAAAAAGGCCGGCCCAGTCAAAGGCCCGTAGTACTTACTCAGGTACTAGTGGGCCAGCCCAATAACGGCCTGCTTAATAAAGGCCCATTTACGGCCCGAAGCCAGATCTGGCCCGTTAATTGTTCGCCGAATATCTGGGCCCATTTACGGCGCAAAGCCAGATCTGGCCCGTTAATTGTTCGCCGAATATTTGGGCCCAATTACTGCCCAGTGACTTTCGGCCTGTTAGAGGCCCGATGTAGACATGCGCCCATTTCAGCACGGTGTGCCTTTCAGCCTGGGAATGGCCCGTGCTGCCCATGGGCCATATATGGTCCGACGGGACATCGGGCCCACTAACGGCCCGTGATAAAGGTGGCAACAGTTAAGCCCACGTGACTTTGGGCCTGTTAAAGGCCTGTCGCATAATTCGGCCCGTTGATGTCTGTACTAAGCTTTCGGCCTCTTAAAGGCCCATGATATCAGTGGGCCAACTAAGGCCCGAGATATGTTTCGGCCTGGTAACTGCCCGTGATATAACTGGGCCCAAAAAGGCCCGGTCTACATTTCAGCCTGCTGAAGGCCCGTCGACGACTAGTGAAAATTGAGGCCCAATATGCATTTCAGCCTGCTAAAGGCCCATGGTTTCATCTGGGCCGTAACAAGCCAGTACAATATTCAGCCTGTTAATGGCCCAACGCTACCTGGGCCAAACTAAGCTTTGGGTCCACAAAAGGCCCAACTAAAATATAGGCCGGTGTAAGTTGTGGGCCTCGCGCAAAGTGTGAAGGCCCCAATGATTCGGGCCCAAGAAAGATGCAGGCCGGCCCAATTGTGGCCCGCTAAACACCAGGCCCGTTAGAGGCGAATGTTTCGGCCCGGTCGACTACATCTGATTTTTTTCAGATAGCGAATGATGGTAGTAAGTAGTAGGAATTAAGAACAAACCTACTCTATACAATAAAGAAATTACGGCATAGTAACTAAGAATAAACCTACACTATACAATAAAGGATTTACGGTATATTACATCCACTCGGCATTGAAGTTCGCCACCAGTGATCATAACGCGCAACAAAGAAGCAGATTACAAAAACTGGGCACCATTGCAGCGTAACAAAATAATACTGAACCGAGACCACTTCCAAGACAGTTCAAGAAAGCTTAGCCTTGCGCGGGAACTGCTACGCAAGCTGCTGAGCAAGGCTGTGAGACCAGCCTAGCATGTCGGTCATAGCTTCCAGGTGTAGCTGTTTAGCGATGAGGTTCTCATTGGTGTTCTCCGCAATCTTTCTTAGAGATAGGACTTCAAGTCGAAGTTGAGTTGCAGAATGCCTTTCTGCTAGAACTTGGGACTGAAGAAGTCGAACTAATTCAGACAACGAATTCTGTGAGCTTGTCTGACTGCTAGTCTCAAGTAACTTGAACACTGCATCAAGACAAGACTTTGGGGTTGTCTCGCTATCTTCAAGATGTTTTGCCTTCTTTGTTGCAATATATGTTGGGTTTGTCTCACAGCCTTCAGCAGACTTGTGCATGCCATCAGGCATATCACCCTGAAACAAAGCAGAGAGATGACAGGTTTTGCACGTGTATAAACAAACATGATAACCGTGCTGTCAATTCCATCCAATTTCAAATTAGAAAATAAAGAGTAAGTTCAAAATATCAATAGCATAATTTGGCATTGTTCATAATGCGGGGAGCTTCACCACACTACTGGATTACCATGTCAACATAACAAGCATAGATGAAGGGCAAAGAAAATCATTGTATTTATTTTGGTTAATGTGCATGGCATGTTGTTCATATCATCAGCCACATCAGTAAGATAAAATAGGAGATGACAAGGTGCAAACGTGGGCTGCTTCACCACACACTGGATTATAGATCCACAAAAACAAGCATACATATAGGGAGTATTGAGTAATGTGCATGGTATGAATAAGGAACTTGGTTTTACAAGTAAAACTTAGAACTTACGGTTCTTGCGAACATGCATTTTGGTAGAAACAGCAAACTAAACAGCAGTAAACGATAGGGAGTATGAGCAAATTAAACAACAGTTGAGGATAAAGGCTTTAGAAGGACTGACTTACATTAACAGTTAACACCGGCTTTATAATGCCCTTCTCCATGTCAAGGGAAGGATAACTCAAGAATTTCAGCACAGAATCATCTTCATAAGCATTGCCTGTACTCTACATTTTGTAGAGAGTAATTATAGATATGATAATACTGGAAGGGATAGAGGATAATGAAGATAAGATGCAGATTGATGCTACATAATCAACTACCAATCCCTGGAAGTACAAGCATTACAAGACAAAATGTACTGACAAGAGCAATGGGCTACACTTCTGCACTGGCATTGTCTGTGTATTCTACTTTTTGGTAAGATTAAATATAGATCTGATCTTTTTTAGTAAATGGTGGGCGAGGGAGATAAGATGCAGAATGCTACACAATGAACCAATCCCTCTTCCCATAATACAAGAGTGTTTTGAACACTGGTGTACTGTAAAAAATGTTCTTATATTATGGGACGGAGGGAGTAGCTATTAATGTAAGTACAGTGATAGACGACGTTCAGTCCTTACAAGAGGACTGCAGAGCTAAACCTCTTCAAAAGCATTGGGTTGATTCTAAATTTATGTAAGAGTCCATACGGATCTTATAATGTCCACCAAATGGACGATAACGAGGCTAACATGTGCAGTGATGCTACATAATCAAACAGCTATGAAAGTAAGTACGGTCATACAAGGCAAGAGGTACTCACAAGAGCAATGCAGTGTGCAGTATAGTTGCGAGATTCTGTGGTCCCTTGAGAATGAATGTTCTTCTGCTAACAGTTTTCGTACAAGTGAGACTTAAGGCAAATGCAGAAATGTAGTTCAAATTGTGATGTGATATCATAGATAGTACCTTACGCTGCAGCCGAGACCAATGTGTAACAAGATTATTCCAGTCACCGTCGGATAAATGTAGCACCGGAGACATTACAGAAATTTCGTTTAGAGGCTTGCCATTGAAGTGCGCTTGCCTCGGGTAGGAACGATACTTCATCAATGAGTGCTTGAAAAGCGCAACCAACCCTTGCTCGTCTTCACAATCCAGTTTGGTCCTCGCCTATTTAAAAGAATGAAATCTTGTGTCTTCTGTCAGCAGAAACATATGCAATAATGACCATGAATAACATTAGTACATTACTTACGCGTAAGTTGCGGAGGAAGACTGGAAATTGTTCTATGTCTGCGGTATAATCTTTCCATGAAGGAAAGATGCGCACAAAGTTCCTCACAACAATATAAGGTTTGTCTTCTAAACTAGGAAGAAATGGAACAAGGGTCCTATTTGCCGCAATTGGGGCTCTCTCTGGTTCGAAAAGGGATTTGGCAACTGGATTTGGTGTACTCTTTGCTGGAATGGGGGTTTTGCGTCGTAGAGCTGGTGCTATGTCAACTGGCATAATCATAATGTTTGCTGCAGTTGGGGTCTGCTGAGTTGGGGCATCAGAAATGACCAGTATAGTAGGGTTAGAGTCTGCTAGAGTTGGGGTGTTTTGTGGGTCAGGTGATATTGCAACTACACCTAATGGGCTATTTGATTTATCAGGTGCCACTACCTTTTCCAAATACTTTGCTTGTGCTCCTCCACGATCAGCAATCGCCCTCTTCCTTTGGAACGTCTGGTACACAGGAACATCATTTGAATGGATAAATATGGAAAGATGACAGATGGAATATGTACTGAAAATGGATGGGCAGGGCGTATTCACATACACGATGTGTAGACTAAGCTAATGGCAGTTCAACAAAGTAGAAGCAATGCAAAGCATCAGTTGCAAGATATGCGCGACAAATATAACCTTGGAAAGTTAGAGCAAGCACCTTGATGGGTGAATAAGATAGGGCATCTTCCTCTGACTCCTCCACTAGGGAGCTACATTGACTTAGGTCTCCCTCTAGCTCAGAATCACTGTTAGGATCATATTATGAGCATGAATCTGTAGGTGGAGAGCATTTGCATTGCATTGCATCCAGACTTGATTTCAGTCCCTTAATGCCAAGTTTGACAACCATAGCATTGTTCTGCTTTATTCTTTTCATGCGCGCAAGCTCATAATCATTATGATGCTATTCAGAATCTGAGATTCATGAAAACATAAAAAGTAGTCAGATTATCTATGGAATGCATTGCGGATTCAACTCGAAGAGTGTCTCCCTATAAACCCCTGCATATGCAAAGTTCACCCCCCAACCGTGCTGACCAGACCACACGCAGAAATACAAACCCCTTATGTCTCTATAACAGGCAGACACACATTTCAAAACTGAAGTAGGAACATTAGAATCATATGAAATTCGTATTTGAACAAATAAACTAAGGAATTGTGAGTGGCATAATGTTTAGCTTCAAGGGTGGAGTGTTGGTAGTGCGACACAAAGCAAGTAGGCAGATTGTATTCCATGTAAAAGATCGAAGCCTATGTAAAAGCTGGAAATGACACTTTCTTTCTATACAATGCAGTGTTCGTTGCCCACACATGATGGAAGAGATCACATAGAGAAATACTATTCACTCATGTCTACGGTTGCAGCATTTAGAAACACGGTGGTTGATGTGTACTACACAACCTTCTTCTTGTAGACGTTGTTGGGCCTCCAAATGCAGAGGTTTGTAGGACAGTAGCAAATTTTCCTCAAGTGGATGACCTAAGGTTTATCAATCCGTGGGAGGCGTAGGATGAAGATGGTCTCTCTCAAACAACCCTGCAACCAAATAACAAAGAGTCTCTTGTGTCCCCAACACACCCAATACAATGGTAAATTGTATAGGTGCACTAGTTCGGCGAAGAGATGGTGATACAAGTGCAATATGGATGATAGATATGGGTATTTGTAATCTGAAAATATAAAAACAGCAAGGTAGAAAGTGGTAAAAGTGAGCGTAAACGATATTGCAATGCTAGGAAACAAGGCCTAGGGTTCATACTTTCATTAGTGCAAGTTCTCTCAACAATAATAACATAACTGGATCATATAACTATCCCTCAACATGCAACAAAGAGTCACTCCAAAGTCACTAATAGCGGAGAACAAACGAAGAGATTATTGTAGGGTACGAAACCACCTCATCCTTTCTAATCGATCTATTCAAGAGTCTGTAGTACAATAACACGAAGCTATTCTTTCCGTTCGATCTATCATAGAGTTGTACTAGAATAACACCTTAAGATACAAATCAACCAAAACACTAATGTCACCTAGATACTCCAATGTCACCTCGAGTATCTGTGGGTATGATTATACGATATGCATCACACAATCTCAGATTCATCTATTCAACCAACACAGAGTACTTCAAAGAGTGCCCCAAAGTTTCTACCGGAGAGTCAAGACAAAAACGTGTGCCAACCCCTATGCATAAGTTCACAATGTTACGGAACCCGCAAGTTGATCACCAAAACATACATCAAGTAGATCACGTGAATATCCCATTGTCACCATAGATAAGCACATGCAAGACATACATAAAGTGTTCTCAAATCCTTAAAGACTCAATCCGATAAGATCACTTCAAAGGGAAAACTCAATCCATTATAAGAGAGTAGAGGGGGAGAAACATCATAAGATCCAACTATAATAGCAAAGCTCGCGATACATCAAGATCGTACCACCTCAAGAACACGAGAGAGAGAGAGAGAGAGATCAAACACATAGCTACTGGTACATACCCTCAACCCCGAGGGTGAACTACTCCCTCCTCGTCATGGAGAACACCGGGATGATGAAGATGGCCATCGGTGAGGGATCCTCCCTCCAGCAGGGTGCCGAAACAGGGTCCCCATTGGTTTTTGGTGGCTACATAGGCTTGTGGCGGCAGAACTCCCGATCTTTTGTGTTCTCCGATACTTTAGGGTATATGGATATATATAGGCGAAAGAAGTCGGACAGGGGAGCCACACACGAGGGTGGGGGCGCGCCCAGGGGGTAGGGTGCGCCTCCCTGCCTCGTGGCTTCCTCGAAGGTGAGTGCTTGAAGGTATATCTTTAGATCTTGCAATCGAATCTTTTAGTTTATTGTTTTATCACTAGTTTAATTTATAAAAGAAAACTACAAAAAAGGAATTGAGTTTACCTCATACGCTTCATCTTTTTAATATCTTTCGTGAGAATGATGGAAAGGAAAATTGTGCTCAAACGCTAGAAGAAGAAGTCTATAAAATGTTTGGCACTAAATCTTTGAATGATGAGCATGATTGCAATTTTGTTAGTATGAACTCCTTGAATGTCCATAGTAGTAATGATGATTGCACCAGTCATGATGAAAATGTCTCTTATAAGCCTGTCAATTTCTGTGGAGTGCATAGAGCTTGCAAGTACACACCAAATAGGGAAAATAGATTTTGCAAGAGGCATAAGTATTTGGAAACTAAATGGTTGCAAGAAAGGCTAGATGTTTGTGCTGAGAATTTAAACTTTCTTTGCCGTCCTGGTGAACTTTGCAATGAACGTGATCATTTCAATACCCAATGCAAATTGTTTCATGATCGCATCGTGTCCAAAAATTGTGATGACTTGATTTCCCTTGCACATCATAATGAACTTAGTTTGCTTTTGGGTTGTGAAGAAATGAAACGTATAACTAAGGATCTTCCAGAATTTGTCCTTGATAAAGTTCTTGATTTTGATCTAGAAAAAAATTATGTATTGTGCGGTGAATTGCATTGAAAATCCTTATATTGCCATTACATAAATACAAGAAAACAAATAGAAGATGAAGAGAATACTAATGAAAGGGAAGAGACTTCCCAATATCCTCCTATTATTTCTTATGATGAATCAGGTAACGAGGAGGAGCCTTCTATCTCATCAATAAGGAGCTCAAAAAAGAGGGTTAAACCCACACACGATGTGAAGAAGAAAAAGAAAAGACGGAGAAGCAAAGGTAGAAAGGTATCCCTACCAAATGATGTTGCTCCTACTACTCATTATGATGATAATAATTACTATACTATTGGTGCTATCCATACTGTTAATGATGAGAGTGATTATGCTTATGATATGAAAAGGCCCAAGCTTGGGGATGGTATTTTTGATGAGAATGACACGTTTGAGAATATATTTGCTGCAATTAATGTTTGTCCCAAGCTTGGGGATGCTATGTTTAATGAAGATGGTATTTTTAGCCTCCCAAGTTCTGATGAGCAAATTTGTTATGATGATAGCATGCCTCCTACTTATGATGATTATATTGATGAAAGTGGGTTTGGAAGAGTGTCAACTTTAGGAAGTAATGATCCCACTATTTTGGAGGATGTTGAATCTTATTTTGATAATTATGAAAGTGGATTTGGAGAGGTCATGACTTTATTTAGTGATAATTCCACTATCTTGGAAGAGGTTTCAATCGATTATGATGAGAACAAAGTTGCTACCTATAATGATTATTGTGATGACACTTATGCTATAAAAAGTAGTGATGATTATATTTATAAAACTTGTCATGATTATGATTACCCTTTTTCTGAACATTACTATTTTAATGTGGAAACAATTTATAGTATTCGAGTTTCTTTTGATACTCCCACTATTCCGAATGGGAAGAATTTTGCTTATGTGGAGAGTAGTAATTTTCTATGCTTGCAGATCATGAAAAGAATGCTTTATGTGCTGGTTATATTGTTGAAATTATTCATGATGCTACTGAAAATTATTATGAGGGAGGAACATATGCTTGTAGGAATTACAATAATATCAAGTTTCCTCTCTATGTGCTTACAGTTTTGAAGTTATGCTCGTTTTGCCTTCCTATGCTAGTTGATTATTGTTCCCATAAGTTGTTTGCTCACAAAATACCTATGCATAGGAAGTGCTAGTCATATTCTTCATGATGCTCTCTTTATGTTTCAATTCTTATCTTTTATGTGAGCATCATTGAAATCATCATGCCTAGCTAGGCGCGTTAAACAATAGCGCTTGTTGGGAAGCAACCCAATTTTATTTTTATTTCTGTTTAGTAATAAATATTTGATATAGCCTCTGGTTAGATGTGGTTTTATGTTTTAATTAGTGTTTGTGCCAAGTAAGACCTATCGGATCTTCTTGGATGATAATTATTTGATCTTGCTGAAAAAGACAGAAACTTTCTGCTCACGAAAACAATTGTTAAAAATCACCAGAAAGTGATAAAATACTGATTCCAATTGCAGTAGATCAAAAATCAAATTATCTAGGTCGTCCTATTTTGGCAGAGTTTTTGGAGTTCCAGACGTATACGTTTGATACAGATTACTACAGACTATTCGGTTTTTGACAGATTCTGTTTTCTATGTGTTGTTTGCTTATTTTCATGAATCTATGAGTAGTATCGGAGGGTATGAACCATAGAGAAGTTGGAATACAGTAGATATTACACCAATATTAATTTATAATGAGTTCACAACTGTACCAAAAGTGGTGATTTATTTTCTTATACTAACGGAGCTTACGAGTTTTCTGTTAAGTTTTGTGTTGTGAAGTTTCCAAGTTTTGGGTAAAGATTCGATGGACTATTGAATAAGGAGTGGCAAGAGCCTAAGATTGGGGATGCCCAAGGCACCCCAAGGTAATATTCAAGGACAAAAAAGAGCCTAAGCTCGGGGATGCCCCGGAAGGCATCCCCTCTTTCGTCTTCGTTCATTGGTAACTTTACTTGGAGCTATATTTTTATTCACCACATGATATGTGTTTTGCTTGGAGTGTCATTTTATTTTGTTAGTATTTTCTTGCTGTTATTTAGAATAATGTTTTGCATCTCTATTTTCAATAAAAATGTCAAGGATAGCCTTTACCATGCTTATTTTGCAAGTGTACATGTTGCTGTTTCAAAACAGAAAGTTTACCGCTGTTGCAAAAATTCCCTAGAAAAGTCAGAATATGATAAAAAGTTGAAACTTTTTGCATATTAACCTCTGATAAATTTTCTACAGTGTGGTAGAATTTCATAATGTTTGGAGTTAGGGAAGTATGATGAATCTTGCATTCTTTACAGACTGTACTGTTTTGGTAGATTGCTGTTACGTTTGCATTGTTTCCATATGTTTGCTTGTTTAATGATTCTATTTGAGGATAGGAGTATTAAATATGCAGAGGCATTTAGTATGCAATGTTGAATAATAATTTTAGTGATTTGTTACAGTAGAAAATGATAAGGTTTTTGCATTGGTTTATACTGTAACAAATCACTAAAATTATTATTCAACATTGCATACTAAATGCCTCTGCATATTTAATACTCCTATCCTCATATTTAATACCTTCAATCACTCACCTCCCCGGCAACGGCGCCAGAAAAGAGCTTGATGTCTACTACACAACCTTCTTCTTGTAGACGTTGTTGGGCCTCCAAGTGCAAAGGTTTGTAAGACAGTAGCAAATTTCCCTCAAGTGGATGACCTAAGGTTTATCAATCTGTGGGAGGCGTAGGATGAAGATGGTCTCTCTCAAACAACCTTGCAACCAAATAACAAAGAGTCTCTTGTGTCCCCAACACACCCAATAGAATGGTAAATTGTATAAACCCCTGCATATGCAAAGTTCACCCCCAACCGTGCTGACCAGACCACACACAGAAATACAAACCCCTTATGTCTCTATAACAGGCAGACACACATTTCAAAACTGAAGTAGGAACATTAGAATCATATGAAATTCGTATTTGAACAAATAAACTAAGGAATTGTGAGTGGCATAATGTTTAGCTTCAAGGGTGGAGTGTTGGTAGTGCGACACAAAGCAAGTAGGCAGATTGTATTCCATGTAAAAGATCGAAGCCTATGTAAAAGCTGGAAATGACACTTTCTTTCTATACAATGCAGTGTTCGTTGCCCACACATGATGGAAGAGATCACATAGGGAAATACTATTCACTCATGTCTACGGTTGCAGCATTTAGAAACACGGTGGTTGATGTCTACTACACAACCTTTTTCTTGTAGACGTTGTTGAGCCTCCAAGTGCAGAGGTTTGTAAGACAGTAGCAAATTTCCCTCAAGTGGATGACCTAAGGTTTATCAATCTGTGGGAGGCGTAGGATGAAGATGGTCTCTCTCAAACAACCTTGCAACCAAATAACAAAGAGTCTCTTGTGTCCCCAACACACCCAATAGAATGGTAAATTGTATAGGTGCACTAGTTCGGCGAAGAGATGGTGATACAAGTGCAATATGGATGATAGATATGGGTATTTGTAATCTGAAAATATAAAAACAGCAAGGTAGCAAGTGGTAAAAGTGAGCGTAAACGATATTGCAATGCTAGGAAACAAGGCCTAGGGTTCATACTTTCACTAGTGCAAGTTCTCTCAACAATAATAACATAACTGGATCATATAACTATCCTTCAACATGCAACAAAGAGTCACTCCAAAGTCACTAATAGCGGAGAACAAACGAAGAGATTATTGTAGGGTACGAAACCACCTCAAAGTTATCCTTTCTGATCGATCTATTCAAGAGTCTGTAGTAAAATAACACGAAGTAATTCTTTCCGTTCGATCTATCATAGAGTTCGTACTAGAATAACACCTTAAGATACAAATCAACCGAAACCCTAATGTCACCTAGATACTCCAATGTCACCTCGAGTATCCGTGGGTATGGTTATACGATATGCATCACACAATCTCAGATTCATCTATTCAACCAACACAAAGTAATTCAAAGAGTGCCCCAAAGTTTCTACTGGAGAGTGAAGACAAAAACGTGTGCCAACCCCTATGCATAAGTTCACAATGTTACGGAACCCGCAAGTTGATCACCAAAACATACATCAAGTAGATCACGTGAATATCCTATTGTCACCACAGATAAGCACATGCAAGGCATACATAAAGTGTTCTCAAATCCTTAAAGACTCAATCCGATAAGATCAGTTCAAAGGGACTACTCAATCCATTACAAGAGAGTAGAGGGGGAGAAACATCATAAGATCCAACTATAATAGCAAAGCTCGCGATACATCAAGATCGTACCACCTCAAGAACACGAGAGAGAGATCAAACACATAGCTACTGGTACATACCCTCAGCCCCGAGGGTGAACTACTCCCTCCTCGTCTTGGAGAGAGCCGGGATGATGAAGATCGCCACCGGTGAGGGATCCCCCCTTCGGCAGGGTGTCGGAACAGGGTCCTGATTGGTTTTTGGTGGCTACAGAGGCTTGCGGCAGTGGAACTCCCGATCTATTGTGTTCTCTGATGTTTTTAGGGTATATGGATATATATATATATATATATAGGCGAAAGAAGTCGGTTAGGGGAGCCACGAGGGGCCCACGAGGGTAGGGGCGCGCCCAGGGGGTAGGGCGCGCCTCCCTGCCTCGTGGCTTCCTCGAAGCTTCCCTGACTCTACTCCAAGTCTCCTGGATTGCTTCCGTTCCAAAAATAACTCTCCCGAAGGTTTCATTCCATTTGGACTCCGTTTGATATTCCTTTTATTCGAAACACTGAAATAGGCAAGAAAACAGCAATTTGGGCTGGGCCTCCGGTTAATAGGTTAGTCCCGAAAATAATATAAAAGTGTTTAATAAAGCCCATAAACATCCAAAAAGATAATATAATAGCATGAATACTTCATAAATTATAGATACGTTGGAGACGTATCGGTGGTCCACCCTAAAAGAATATTGACAACAAATATGACAAGGCAAGCACAGATGTAGTGGATCAATCATTTACTTGTGAGCTTACTAGGACAAGTATGCATAATTGTAACTGCAGTAAGAGACCGTCCAAAATCTGAATCAAGAAGGTTGTCTAGAACTTATTGTTTGCAACTAATCGACGTGAATAATTGGATATTATATCAAATGAGTAAGAAAGACAAGTAAAATTGTCAACAAAACTGGCTTGCAGTAGTAATTTGGGTCAATGTCACTACGACCAACAATCCAAAATGACTAGTGTCTGTTCCTAGGGCCGGAAATTTGAAAACCCTGTGAACTTTATATGTACTAAAGATTACCGAAATACATCTGAACAATTAAGTGTAGGTAGCACTGAGCACACAACAAACCCTAATGACAGTCCTACCTAATGAGTAATGAATCAATTAGAAAATGGGTGATGAGGAGTGGCTGCTGAGTGTTGAGGACTTATCTTAGGATAAATCGGGTTGGCTTAGTGGGTGCTGCACGCCTGAGCCCTGAACGGACTGGGAAGGTAGGCACGGCGGCGCGCCCGGGCAGCGGTGACGCTGTTGGGCGAGCGGCTCCTGACCTCCTGTTAGTCTGGCGTCTCCTCCTAGAGTGACGGCAAGTCGCCGGCGAGGCAGGTGGCTGGGGGTGAGTAGAGATCGGAAGCGCACAGCAGAACAGAGGGGAATCGGGGCCTGGGACGACCCAAAATCCCAGGGTGGGGCGGCCCACCATGGGCACCCTGTAGAGATACACACCCGGGCGGCGAACATGCATTTTCGAAACTAATTTAGGAACATTTAGCTGACCAATTAAACGTATCTGTTTTAATAATATCAGATTCGTATTTGAACAACTAAGGTTGTTTAGCTTGATGGGTCGAGCAGTGCTATTATGACACGAAGCACGTATTCTGATCGTAGAGTGATCATAAAAGGGGGAAACCTGAGAAAAGATATTTAGCAGCCATTGTTTGCTTCGAACTAAGAACTAAATTCTAAGAGCTGAAAAGAAAGTAGAGTAACCAAGTTAAGATCTATTTTCTGGTTGTGATAAAAAAGTTGAGGAGATATGGAGTACCACCTCTCTTGCGGCGCCGTGTAGGCATCGGGGGTGCGATGGTTGTCGGTGGCGTTGAAGCAGATCTGCGACGCTAGACGGGTGCATCGGGGGATAAGTCCCGTTGCGGTGGAAGAAAAGGTCGTGTGAGCGGCCCCGGCAAAGAGGACGGCGGCGGCAATGAAGCGAGAGGACATGATGCAAGGCTCTTGGTCCGTCGCCATGGATGATAAACGTCCATCTCTAGCAGTGGATGACACGGTCTTGGTAGGCGCTCCGGCATGGTGGAGGACGGTGGCGATGGATGTGGTGGAGGACGGCGGCGATGGATGTGGTGGAGGACGGTGGCGATGGATGGGGTGGCGGACGGAGGCTGGTGTAGGGATGGTGTTCTAGCGTGGACGGTGTATGAATGGGAAAATGGAGGGAGAGGTACGGGGAATGATACGTCTCCATCGTATCTACTTTTAATAACACTTTTGCCCTTGTTTTGGACTCTAACTTGCATGATTTGAATGGAACTAACCCGGACTGACGATGTTTTCAGCAGACTTTCCATGGTGTTATTTATGTGCAGAAACAAAAGTTCTCGGAATGACCTGAACCTCCACGGAACATATTTTTGGAAAATATTAAAAATACTGGAAGAAGAATCCACGTCAGGGGGGCCTCCGCCTGTCCACGAGGGTGGGGGGCGCGCCCCCTGCCTCGTGCCCCCCCTGATGCTCCACCGACCTCAACTCCAACTCCATATATTCGTGTTCGGGGAGAAAAAAATTAGAGAGAAAGATTCATCGCGTTTTACGATACGGAGCCGCCGGCAAGCCCTAAAACCTCTCGGGAGGGCTGATCTGGAGTCCGTTCGGGGCTCCGGAGAGGGGAATCCGTCGCCATCGTCATCATTAACCATCCTCCATCACCAATTTGATGATGCTCACCGCCATGCGTGAGTAATTCCATCGTAGGCTTGCTGGACGGTGATGGGTTCGATGAGATTTATCATGTAATCGAGTTAGTTTTGTTAGGGTTTGATCCCTAGTATCCACTATGTTCTCAGATTGATGTTTCTATGACTTTGCTATGCTTAATGCTTGTCACTAGGGCCCGAGTGCCATGATTTCAGATATGAACCTATTATGTTTTCATGAATATATGTGAGTTCTTGATCCTATCTTGCAAGTCTATAGTCACCTACTATGTGTTATGATCCGGCAACCCCGAAGTGACAATAATCGGGACCACTCCCGGTGATGACCATAGTTTGAGGAGTCCATGTATTCACTATGTGTTAATGCTTTGGTCCGGTACTCTATTAAAAGGAGGCATTAATATCCCTTAGTTTCCATTAGGACCCCGCTGCCACGGGAGGGTAGGACAAAAGATGTCATGCAAGTTCTTTTCCATAAGCACGTATGACCATATTCAGAATACATGTCTGCATTACATTGATGAATTGGAGCTAGTTCTGTGTCACCCTATGTTATGTCTGTTACATGATGAACCGCATCCGGCATAATTCTCCATCACCGATCCAATGCCTACGAGCTTTTCACATATTGTTCTTCGCTTATTTACTTTTCCGTTGCTACTGTTACAATCACTACAAAACCCAAAAACACTACTTTTGCTACCGTTACCGTTACTATCATATTACTTTGCTACTAAATACTTTGCTGCAAATATTAAGTTATTCAGGTGTGGTTGAATTGACAACTCAGCTGCTAATACTTGAGAATATTCTTTGGCTCCCCTTGTGTCGAATCAATAAATTTGGGTTGAATACTCTACCCTCGAAAACTGTTGTGATCCCCTATACTTGTGGGTTATCAAGACTATTTTCTGGCGCCGTTGCCGGGGAGCATAGCTCTATTCTTTGAGTCACTTGGGATTTATATCTGCTGGTCACTATGAGGAACTTGAAAGACGAGAAAACAAAAATTTATCCCTCAACTACGAGGGGAGGTAAGGAACTGCCATCTAGCTCTGCACTTGATTCACCTTCTGTTTTGAGTAAGCTTGCGACACCTAAACCTGCTTCTGCTATTAATTCTGATATGTCGCATGTTATTGATGATGCCACTTCTGCTATGCATGATACTTATGATGAAACTACTTCTATGCTTGATATACTACTGTGCTACTTGGTGAATTTCTTGATGAACAACTTGCTAGGGTTAGAGAGAATGAGATTATTGAAACTGATAATATTGAAGATAGTGATGATGAAGACTCTCCCCCTAATAAATATGAATTACCTGTTGTACCTGAGGGTTATGTTTTGGATGAAGAATCTGCTAGAGCCATTTTAGCTTGCAATGATAGAAGTGATCTTAAGAAGTTACTAGCTAAATGGAAGCAGCAATCTCTTAATGCTAGAATGAAACCTGACCCTACTTTTGCTACTTCACCTATCTGTGTTACTGAAAAGGATTATGAATTCTCTGTTGATCCTGATATAATTACTTTGGTTGAATCTGATCCTTTTTATGGCTATGAATCTGAAACTGTTGTGGCACATCTTACTAAATTAAACGATATAGCCACCCTGTTCACTAATGATGAGAGAACTCGCTACCTTTATATCCTTAAAATATTTCCGTTCTCACTAAAGGGTGATGCTAAAATATGGTTTAATTCTCTTGATCCTGGTTGTGTGCGTAGTCCCCAGGATATGATTTACTTCTTCTCTGCTAACTATTTCCCTGCTCATAAGAAACAAGCTGCTTTAAGGGATATATATAATTTTGTGCAAATTGAAGAAGAGAGTCTCCCACAAGCTTGGGGGAGGCTTCTCCAGTTACTTAATGCTTTGCCTGATCATCCTCTCAAGAAAAATGAAATACTTGATATCTTTTATAATGGACTAACCGATGCTTCCAGAGATTACCTGGATAGTTGTGTTGATTCTGTTTTCAGGGAAAGAACACCAGATGAAGCTGAAATTCTATTGAATAATATGTTGACAAATGAAAATAATTGGACACTTCCTGAGCCAATTCCTGAGCCTATTCCTAAACCAACTCGGAAGAAGAGGGGTGTTCTATTTCTCAGTCCTGAAGATATGCAAGAGGCAAAGAAATCTATGAAAGAAAAAGGTATTAAAGCTGAAGATGTTAAGAATTTACCTCCTATTGAAGAAATACATGGTCTTAATTTACCGCCTGTTGAAGAAACATATGATCTTAATCCTTCACCTATTGAAGAAACTCATGGTCTTGATAACCCGACACAGGTAGTAAAGGTAAATTCTCTCTATAGATTTGATGAAGGTGATATTCCTCACTATAAGTCTGCTAGACAATGCTTAGAAGAGTTTGATAATTTTATTGTCAAACAAGAAAACTTCAATGCTTATTTTGGTAGACAATTGAAATATAATTCCGATACACTTTAATACTTGGGTGATTATATGTCTAGAGTTAAAGGTGAACTTAAACTCATTACTAAACATGCTTCTATGGTTACCACTCAAGTAGAACAAGTACTTAAAGCTCAAAATGATTTGCTAAATTAATTGAATAGTAAGAATAATGATTATGCTGTTAGAGTGGCTACTAGAACTGGTAAAATGACTCAGGAACCTTTGTATCCTGAAGGCCACCCTAAGAGAATTGAGCAAGATTCTCAGAGAAATAATATAGATGCACCTAGTCCTTCTAAAACGAAGAAAAAGAAAAATGATAGGACTTTGCATGCTTCTAGTGAACCTATTGCTGAACCACCTGAGAATCCAAATGATATTTCTATTTCTGATGTTGAAACACAATCTGGTAATGAACATCAAACTAGTGATAATGTTAATGATGATGTTCATGTTGATGCTCAACCTAGCAATGACAATGATGTAGAAATTGAACCTGCTGTTGATCTTGATAACCCACAATCAAAGAATCAACGTTATGATAAGAGAGACTTTGTTGCTAGGAAGCACGGTAAAGAAAGGGAGCCATGGGTTCAGAAACCCATGCCTTTTCCTCCCAAACCGTCCAAGAAAAAGGATGATGAGGATTTTGAGCGCTTTGCTGAAATGATTAGACCTATCTTTTTGCGTATGCGTTTGACTGATATGCTCAAAATGAATCCTTATGCTAAGTATATGAAAGAAATTGTCACTAATAAAAGAAAGATACCGGAAGCTGAAATTTCCACCATGCTTGCTAATTATACTTTTAAGGGTGGAATACCTAAGAAACTTGGAGATCCAGGCGTACCAACTATACCATGCTCCATTGAAAGAAACTATGTTAAAACTGCTTTATGTGATCTTGGAGCCGGTGTTAGTGTTATGCCTCTCTCTTTATATCGTAGACTTGATTTGAATAAGTTGACACCTACTGAAATATCTTTGCAAATGGCTGATAAATCAACTGCTATACCCGTCGGTATTTGTGAGGATGTGCATGTTGTGGTTGCAAACGTTACTATTTTAACGGACTTTGTTATTCTTGATATTCCCGAGGACAATAGAATGTCTATTATTCTTGGAAGACCTTTTTTGAATACTGCAGGGGCTGTTATTGATTGCAACAAAGGCAATGTCACTTTTCATGTTAATGGTAATGAGCATACGGTACACTTTCCGAGGAAACAACCTCAAGTCCACAGTATCAATTCTATTGGAAAAATTCCATCGATTATTTTTGGAGGTTTTGAATTTCCTCTTCCTACTGTCAAGAAGAAATATGATATTCTTATTATTGGGGATGTGCGTATCCCCGTTGAGGTAACATAGTGTTATTCGAAATTTCTTCGGTTCCATGTTATTCGGAATGAGTTTGTTAACAAGACCTGATCAACCTTATTAGTGGATTCCTTTTGATGAGCATGAGATGGATGAAGTTAGAAAGCACAAACTTCTGTACCCTCTTTCTACTTTCTGTTATTTAGTTGAAATGAAGTAAAAATAGCATTTTTCCTGTCTGTTTTCTGAATTATCCGTGCAATATAAAAATACCCCGAAAATAAAAGTTCTCCAAATGCCCTGAAAATGGAATATGATTTTTTCTGGAATATTTGATAATATCTGGCACTGAGAACACAGCGGGGGGAGCAAGCACCTGGCCATGAGGGTCCAGGGCGCGCCCACCCCTACAGGGCGCGCCCCCTGCCAAAAAAATCACCATCCAGCTCAAGCACGAGTTCTAGCTCATTTTGCTGCGATTTTCGATCTCCTTGCTCAAAGCACCTCTCACAAAACTGCTTGGGGGATTGTTCCTTGGTATGTGACTCCTCCATTGGTCCAATTAGTTTTTGTTCTAGTGCTCTATTCATTGCAAATTTGTGCTGCCTAGGTGACCATGTTCTTGAGCTTGCATGTCAAATTTATATGGTTCTAAGTAGTTCTAATGCATGGTATAGGCTTTAGGCACTTGTAGGAGTAGTTGCTATCAATTTTGTTGAGCTTGGTTCACTTTTGTTTGAAATTACTAAAATTTTCAGAAATTTTGCACAGGAAGAAATATGCTTAGGAAAATGTACCAAGGGGGTTCTTCAAGGAAGCAAGGACCCAGGCTTGCAATGCGTGATGCTGATGATGAACCACCAAGGAACGCTCTAGTGCGGCCTTGTGAATGGCCTTCAGAGGACTTTATGGATCGAGCGGGAATCAAGGAAGAATTTAACGCATATTTGCGTAACGCTGATCTTGTGAGCTTCGAGGAGGAAAAGTGCCGCCAGTACCACTATCTCACCAGTTCCTTTGTGAGGAGGTTTGAATTTTCATCTTCACGCAATTCTCCAACTGTCCTGTTTGATCTTTATGAAAAATCTTATACGATGGACTTAGAGGATTTTACCACTGCTTGCAAACTTCCACAATGGGGTAGTGCTAGTGAACCTCGCAAATCTGAATTTAGAAATTTTCTTGCTAGTATAACTGTGGGGGAATCTAGAGATATAGCACAAGCTACCATAGGGAGCATTCATTTTCCCGCTATACATTATTTTGCTCTCTTCATAGGTAGGTGCATAAATGGTAAAGATGAAGCATGTCATATGTGTGTTCCTGACCTCAGTATTCTTAGGAGTGCTGTGTTAGGAGACAAATCTTATAATTTGGGAGTCATTGTTGCACGTAGGTTGCATCATAATAGATTTAATGGATATTTCTTTGGTGGAATTTATGCAACCCGCCTAGCTGATTTTCTTGGTGTAACCATACGTGATGATGATATTGAATTGCCTCCTACTTATCTAGACTTTAATGCTATGGTTCACCACCAGTTTGTCGAGAGAAATGAACCACCTCTCCAGTACCGACTAATCTTTGACAGGCGTCGCCCTGTCAATATTATTCTCCCTGCTCCTGCTCTCTTTGACTTTCAGACAAAAGGAGGACATTTATAACCAGGGAGGAGGCAGATGAGTATGGGAGGAGGGCGGAGGCAGCTCGCCGCCACGCTGCAGCCCAGGAGGCAATAGCCGCCGCATCTCAGTACGACCCCGGCTACATCTATGGATATCCGCCAGGCCATCCGTGGCAATAAACCAACTTAGGCCAAAAGCCTAAGCTTGGGGGAGTACGTATTTCTCACCGACATTACATTTATGTTTACACACTCATTGCTAGATGTCGGTGCTCACTCTTTCACTGTAATATCCATGCTAGTTTATTTTCATTTTTCTTGCTTTCTTCCTGTGTGTTTAATAAACCTTAAGAAAAACCAAAAAAATTAGTTGTAGCTTTTTGCTAGTTTACTTTCTTGCTGTAGTAGTAATAATTAAAAAGAAAACCCAAAAATATTTCCCGTTCTCCTTTTGCTTGTTGGGAGCTTTCCCATGTAAATAGTTTTATTTCTTTTCTCTTCTTTGGGGGTCGATAGGAGAAGACCATGATTAAATTGTTGAAGTGGTTCTTATATGCATTACTGTTGATTTAACCAAGAGCCCATATTGCCTTGTCTTCTCCTGTTTATTGAATGCTCGCAGATTCCAGCTTAGTCCAATGCACGTGCACTCTTATTATTTTCACCTCGTTCGGTCGTGCAAGTGAAAGGCAATTATGACGATATATGATGGACTGACTGAGATGAGAGAAGCTGGTATGAACTCGACCTCTCTTGTTTTTGTAAATATGATTAGTTCATCGTTCCTGATTCAGTCTATTATGAATAAACATGTTTTCAATGACAATTAGAGATCATAGTTGCTTATGCCATGCTTGACTAGCTATGAGTTATAATGGTTTACCTTGTGTGCCAACATGCTATTAAAATGGTTGTGATGTGGTATAGTGGGGTGGTATCCTCCTTTGAATGATTTAAGTGACTCGACTTGGCACATGTTCACACATGTAGTTGAAACAAATCAACATAGCCTTCGTGATATTTATGTTCATGGTGGATTATATCCTACTCAATGTTTACTAATTTTAATGCATGTTCATGACTGTTGTCGCTTTCTAGTTGGTCTCTTCCTAGTCTTTTGCTAGCCTTCACTTGTACTAAGTGGGAATACTGCTTGTGCATCCAATTCCTTAAACCCCAAAGTTATTCCATGTGAGTCCACTATACCTTCCTATATGCGGTATCTACCTGCCGTTCCAAGTAAATTTGTATGTGCCAAACTCTAAACCTTCAAATGAAATTTTGTTTTGTATGCTCGAATAGCTCATGTATCAACTAGGGCTGTCTGTATCTTCCATGCTAGGCGGGTTATTCTCAAGAGGAGTGGACTCCGCTCCTCACTCACGAGAAAATGGCTGGTCACCGGGATGCCCGGTCCCATGCTTTATGCAAACTAAATCAAAATAATTGAAAACAAAACTCCCCCTGGGACTGTTGTTACTTGGAGGCACTCGTTGTTTCGAGCAAGCCATGGATTGATGCTTGTTGGTGGAGGGGGAGTATAAACTTTACCATTCTGTTTGGGAACCGCCTATAATGTGTGTAGCATGGAAGATATCGCCATCTCTTGGTTGTTATGTTGACAATGAAAGTATGCCGCTCAAAATATTATTTATCTCTATTTCAAAATCGAGCTCTGGCACCTCTACAAATCCCTGCTTCCCTCTGCGAAGGGCCTATCTATTTACTTTTATGTTGAGTCATCACCCTCTTATTAAAAAGCACTAGCTGGAGAGCGCTGCTGTCATTTGCATTCATTACTATTAATTTATATTGGGTATGACTATGACTGGATCTCTTTTACCATGAATTACAATGTCTAGTCAGTCCTTGATCTTTAAAGGTGCTCTGCATTTATGTTTTGCGGTCTCAGAAAGGGCTAGCGAGATACCATCCTATTATATCATATTATGATTGTTTTGAGAAAGTGTTGTCATCCGAGATTTATTATTATTGCTCGCTAGTTGATTATGCTATTGATATGAGTAAACATGAGACCTAAGAGTTATTGTGAATGTGGTTAGTCATAATCTTTGCTGAAAACTTGAATGATGGCTTTACATATTTGCAACAACAAGAGCAAACAGAGTTTGTAAAAGTTTTTCTTTATCACTTTCAGTTTATCAACTGAATTGCTTGATGACAAGCAAAGGTTTAAGCTTGGGGGAGTTGATACGTCTCCGTCGTATCTACTTTTCCAAACATTTTTACCCTTGTTTTGGACTCTAACTTGCATGATTTGAATGGAACTAACCCGGACTGACACTGTTTTCAGCAGACTTTCCATGGTGTTATTTATGTGCAGAAACATAAGTTCTCGGAATGACCTGAAACTCCACGGAACATATTTTTGGAAAATATTAAAAATACTGGAAGAAGAATCCACGTCAGGGGGGCCTCCACCTATCCACGAGGGTGGGGGTGCGCCCCCCTGCCTCGTGGCCCCCCTGACGCTCCACCGACCTCAACTCCAACTCCATATATTCGTGTTCGAGGAGAAAAAAATCAGAGAGAAAGATTCATCGCGTTTTAGTATACGGAGCCACCACAAAGCCCTAAAACCTCTCGGGAGGGCTGATCTGGAGTCCGTTCGGGGCTCTGTAGAGGGGAATCCATCGCCATCGTCATCATCAACCATCCTCCATCACCAATTTCATGATGCTCACCGCCGTGCGTAAGTAATTCCATCGTAGTCTTGCTGGACGGTGATGGGTTGGATGAGATTTATCATGTAATCGAGTTAGTTTTGTTAGGGTTTGATCCCTAGTATCCACTATGTTCTGAGATTGATGTTTCTATGACTTTGCTATGCTTAATGCTTGTCACTAGGGCCCAAGTGCCATGATTTCAGATCTGAACCTATTATGTTTTGATGAATATATGTGAGTTCTTGATCCTATCTTGCAAGTCTATAGTCACCTACTATGTGTTATGATCGGCAACCCCGAAGTGACAATAATCGGGACCACTCCCGGTGATGACCATAGTTTGAGGAGTCCATGTATTCACTATGTGTTAATGCTTTGGTCCGGTACTCTATTAAAAGGAGGCATTAATATCCCTTAGTTTCCATTAGGACCCCGCTGCCACGGGAGGGTAGGACAAAAGATGTCATGCAAGTTCTTTTCCATAAGCACGTATGACCATATTCAGAATACATGTCTGCATTACATTGATGAATTGGAGCTAGTTCTGTGTCACCCTATCTTATGTCTGTTACATGATGAACCGCATCCGGCATAATTCTCCATCACCGATCCAATGCCTACGAGCTTTTCACATATTGTTCTTCGCTTATTTACTTTTCCGTTGCTACTGTTACAATCACTACAAAACCCAAAAACACTACTTTTGCTACCGTTACCGTTACTATCATATTACTTTGCTACTAAATACTTTGTTGCAGATATAAAGTTATTCAGGTGTGGTTGAATTGACAACTCAGCTGCTAATACTTGAGAATATTCTTTGGCTCCCCTTGTGTCGAATCAATAAATTTGGGTTGAATACTCTACCCTCGAAAACTGTTGTGATCCCCTATACTTGTGGGTTATCAAGACTATTTTCTGGCGCCGTTGCCGGGGAGCATAGCTCTATTCTTTGAGTCACTTGGGATTTATATCTGCTGGTCACTATGAGGAACTTGAAAGACGAGAAAACAAAAATTTATCCCTCAACTACGAGGGGAGGTAAGGAACTGCCATCTAGCTCTGCACTTGATTCACCTTCTGTTTTGAGTAAGCTTGCGACACCTAAACCTGCTTCTGCTATTAATTCTGATATGTCGCATGTTATTGATGATGCCACTTCTGCTATGCATGATACTTATGATGAAACTACTTCTATGCTTGATATACTACTGTGCTACTTGGTGAATTTCTTGATGAACAACTTGCTAGGGTTAGAGAGAATGAGATTATTGAAACTGATAATATTGAAGATAGTGATGATGAAGACTCTCCCCCTAATAAATATGAATTACCTGTTGTACCTGAGGGTTATGTTTTGGATGAAGAATCTGCTAGAGCCATTTTAGCTTGCAATGATAGAAGTGATCTTAAGAAGTTACTAGCTAAATGGAAGCAGCAATCTCTTAATGCTAGAATGAAACCTGACCCTACTTTTGCTACTTCACCTATCTGTGTTACTGAAAAGGATTATGAATTCTCTGTTGATCCTGATATAATTACTTTGGTTGAATCTGATCCTTTTTATGGCTATGAATCTGAAACTGTTGTGGCACATCTTACTAAATTAAACGATATAGCCACCCTGTTCACTAATGATGAGAGAACTCGCTACCTTTATATCCTTAAAATATTTCCGTTCTCACTAAAGGGTGATGCTAAAATATGGTTTAATTCTCTTGATCCTGGTTGTGTGCGTAGTCCCCAGGATATGATTTACTTCTTCTCTGCTAACTATTTCCCTGCTCATAAGAAACAAGCTGCTTTAAGGGATATATATAATTTTGTGCAAATTGAAGAAGAGAGTCTCCCACAAGCTTGGGGGAGGCTTCTCCAGTTACTTAATGCTTTGCCTGATCATCCTCTCAAGAAAAATGAAATACTTGATATCTTTTATAATGGACTAACCGATGCTTCCAGAGATTACCTGGATAGTTGTGTTGATTCTGTTTTCAGGGAAAGAACACCGGATGAAGCTGAAATTCTATTGAATAATATGTTGACAAATGAAAATAATTGGACACTTCCTGAGCCAATTCCTGAGCCTATTCCTAAACCAACTCGGAAGAAGAGGGGTGTTCTATTTCTCAGTCCTGAAGATATGCAAGAGGCAAAGAAATCTATGAAAGAAAAAGGTATTAAAGCTGAAGATGTTAAGAATTTACCTCCTATTGAAGAAATACATGGTCTTAATTTACCGCCTGTTGAAGAAACATATGATCTTAATCCTTCACCTATTGAAGAAACTCATGGTCTTGATAACCCGACACAGGTAGTAAAGGTAAATTCTCTCTATAGATTTGATGAAGGTGATATTCCTCACTATAAGTCTGCTAGACAATGCTTAGAAGAGTTTGATAATTTTATTGTCAAACAAGAAAACTTCAATGCTTATTTTGGTAGACAATTGAAATATAATTCCGATACGCTTTAATACTTGGGTGATTATATGTCTAGAGTTAAAGGTGAACTTAAACTCATTACTAAACATGCTTCTATGGTTACCACTCAAGTAGAACAAGTACTTAAAGCTCAAAATGATTTGCTAAATTAATTGAATAGTAAGAATAATGATTATGCTGTTAGAGTGGCTACTAGAACTGGTAAAATGACTCAGGAACCTTTGTATCCTGAAGGCCACCCTAAGAGAATTGAGCAAGATTCTCAGAGAAATAATATAGATGCACCTAGTCCTTCTAAAACGAAGAAAAAGAAAAATGATAGGACTTTGCATGCTTCTAGTGAACCTATTGCTGAACCACCTGAGAATCCAAATGATATTTCTATTTCTGATGTTGAAACACAATCTGGTAATGAACATCAAACTAGTGATAATGTTAATGATGATGTTCATGTTGATGCTCAACCTAGCAATGACAATGATGTAGAAATTGAACCTGCTGTTGATCTTGATAACCCACAATCAAAGAATCAACGTTATGATAAGAGAGACTTTGTTGCTAGGAAGCACGGTAAAGAAAGGGAGCCATGGGTTCAGAAACCCATGCCTTTTCCTCCCAAACCGTCCAAGAAAAAGGATGATGAGGATTTTGAGCGCTTTGCTGAAATGATTAGACCTATCTTTTTGCGTATGCGTTTGACTGATATGCTCAAAATGAATCCTTATGCTAAGTATATGAAAGAAATTGTCACTAATAAAAGAAAGATACCGGAAGCTGAAATTTCCACCATGCTTGCTAATTATACTTTTAAGGGTGGAATACCTAAGAAACTTGGAGATCCAGGCGTACCAACTATACCATGCTCCATTGAAAGAAACTATGTTAAAACTGCTTTATGTGATTTTGGAGCCGGTGTTAGTGTTATGCCTCTCTCTTTATATCGTAGACTTGATTTGAATAAGTTGACACCTACTGAAATATCTTTGCAAATGGCTGATAAATCAACTGCTATACCCGTCGGTATTTGTGAGGATGTGCATGTTGTGGTTGCAAACGTTACTATTTTAACGGACTTTGTTATTCTTGATATTCCCGAGGACGATAGTATGTCTATTATTCTTGGAAGACCTTTTTTGAATACTGCAGGGGCTGTTATTGATTGCAACAAAGGCAATGTCACTTTTCATGTTAGCTAATGAGCATACGGTACACTTTCCGAGGAAACAACCTCAAGTCCACAGTATCAATTCTATTGGAAAAAATCCATCGATTATTTTTGGAGGTTTTGAATACTATTGACTCTTGCATAAAAGTAAAAGATAGGCCCTTCGCAGAGGGAAGCAGGGATTTGCAGAGGTGCCAGAGCTCGAAGCTAAAACTGAGATGAAAATAATTTTGAGAGGTATGCTTTCATTGTCAACATAACGACCAAGAGTTCCCAATATCTTCCATACTACATATATTATAGGCGGTTCCCAAACAGAAAGGTAAAGATTTTACTCCCCCTCCACCAACAACCATCAATCCATGGCTTGCCCGAAACAACGGGTTCCTCCAACTAACATCAATCCTGGGGGAGTTTTGTTTGCAATTATTTTTTATTTGATTTCGATCTTTTGATCATGGGACTAGGCATCCCAGTTACCAGCCATTTTCTCGTGAATGATGAGCAGAGTCCACTCATCGTGAGAATAACCCACCTAGCATGGAAGATACTGCTAGCCCCTAGTCGCTACATGAGCGATTCGGGCATACAAAACAGATTATTATTTGAAGGTTTAGAGTTTGGCACATGCAAATTTACTTGGAACGGCAGGTAAATACCGCATATAGGTAGATATGGTGGACACTCATGGAAGAAACTTGGTTCAAGGAATTTGGATGCACAAGCAGTATTCCCGCTTAGTACAGATATTTTGGCTAGCAAAGGATTCTAAATAGCAAGCACCACATGTTAGAGGATCCATAACAATATAACTTCTATACAAATATACCCAAGCATAACTCATTATGTTGTCTTCCTTGTCCAACTTCAACTAATTTGCTCAGGTTTGAAAATAATTAATGGGGCTCACAATCATAGAAGATGTCCAAGATAGTATATTTATATGTGAAATCTCTCTTCCTTCAATATTATTTCATGAATTGTTCAAGTGACCAATACAATGTTTGCTAACCTTCAAAAAATTTACCACCTCTACTTCTTATATGTGAGGTCATTACTCCCCATAGGATAAACATAAGAAGCATATATAATTTCAGATTTATGACATTCAAATCATTCAACCATTTACTCATAGGATATAAGTGAAGCACAAGAGTAAATGACAAACTACTCCAAAAAGATATAAGTGAAGATCAATGAGTAGTTAAATAATTATTTACCTATGTGAAGACTCTCTCTCATTTAAGAACTTCAGATCATGGTAATTTATTCAAACAGCAAGCAAATCTAAAGAAAATAAAATGACGCTCCAAGCAAAACACATATCATGTGTTGAATAAAAATATAGCTCCAAGTAAAGTTACCGATGAACGAAGACTAAAGAGGGGATGCCTTCCGGGGCATCCCCAAGCTTAGGCTCTTGGTTGTCCTTGAATATTACCTTGGGGTGCCTTGGGCATCCCCAAGCTTAGGCTCTTGCCACTCCTTATTCCATAGTCCATCGAATCTTTACCCAAAACTTGAAAACTTCACAACACCAAACTTAACAGAAAACTTGTAAGCTCCGTTAGTATAAGAAAATAAATCACCACTTAGGTACTGTTGTGAACTCATTATAAATTCATGTTGGTGTAACATCTACTGTATTACAACTTCTCTATGGTTCATACCCTTCGATATTACTCATAGATTCATCAAAATAAGCAAACAACACATAGAAAACAGAATCTGTCAAAAACAGAACAGTCTGTAGTAATGTGTATCAAACGTATACTTCTGGAACTCCAAAAATTATAAAATAAATTGGTGTACCTGAGGAATTTGTATAGTAATCATCTTCAAAAAGAATCAACTAAATAGCACTCTCCAGTAAAAAGTTTTAGCTAATCTCGTGAGCGCTAAAGTTTTTGTTTTTTATAGCATGATCATAAAGACTTCACCCAAGTTTTCCCAAAGGTTATACTTGGCACAAACACTAATTAAAACATAAAACCACATATTAACAAAAGCTAGATGGATTATTTATTACTAAACAGAACCAAAAAGCAAGAAACTAAAATAAAATTGGGTTGCCTCCCAACAAGCGCTAACGTTTGACGCCCCTAGCTTGGCATGATGATTTCAATGATGCTCACATAAAAGATAAGAATTGAAACATAAAGAGAGCATCATGAAGCATATGACAAGCACATTTAAGTCTAACCCACTTCCTATACACGGGGATTTTTTGATCAAACAACTTATGGGAACAATAATCAACTAGCATAGGAAGGCAAAACAAGCATAACTTCAAAACTGTAAGCACATAGAGAGGAAACTTGATACTATTTCAATTCCTACAAGCATATATTCCTCCCTCATAATAATTTTCAGTAGCATCTTGAATGAATTCAACAATATAACCATCACATAAAGCATTCCTTTCATGATACACAAGCATAGAAATTTTATTACTCTCCACATAAGCAAATTTCTTCTAATGAATAAAAGTGGGAGCAAACTCAACAAAATAACTATCATGTGATTGAAAAATAAGATCGAGATGACAAGTTTCATGGTTATCATTATTCTTTATAGCATACGTGCCATCACAATAATCATCATAAATAGGAGGCATGATTTCATCATAATAAATTTGCTCATCAAAACTTGGGGACAAAAAATATCATCTTCATCAAACATAGCTTCCCCAAGCTTGTAGCTTTGCATATCATTAGCATCATGGATATTCAAGGAGTCCATACTAACAACATTGCAATCATGCTCATCATAGAACCTCACAATCTCAAACTCATCTATTCAACCAACACATAGAACCTCAAAGAGTGCCCCAAAGTTTCTACCGGAGAGTCAAGACGAAAACGTGT
This sequence comes from Triticum aestivum, assembly GCF_018294505.1. Taxonomy (NCBI): domain Eukaryota; kingdom Viridiplantae; phylum Streptophyta; class Magnoliopsida; order Poales; family Poaceae; genus Triticum; species Triticum aestivum. The sequence goes on from NC_057802.1 coordinate 388,897,164, forward strand.
GCCAACCCCTATGCATAGGTTCATGGGCGGAACCCGCAAGTTGATCACCAAAACATACATCAAGTGAAACAATAGAATAACCCATTGTCACCACGGTTATCCCACGCAAGACATACATCAAGTGTTCTCAAATCATTAAAGGCTCAATTCGATAAGATAACTTCAAAGGGAAAACTCAATCCATTACAAGAGAGTAGAGGGGGAGAAAACATCATAAGATCCAACTACAATAGCAAAGCTCGCGATACATCAAGATCGTATCACCTCAAGAACACGAGAGAGAGAGAGAGATCAAACACATAGCTACTGGTACATACCCTCAGCCCCGAGGGTGAACTACTCCCTCCTCATCATGGAGAGCGCCGGGATGATGAAGATGGCCACCGGTGAGGGTTCCCCCTCCGGTAGGGTGTCGGAACAGGGTCCCGATTGGTTTTTGGTGGCTACAGAGGCTTGCGGCGGCGGAACTCCCGATCTATTCTGTTCCCCGATGTTTTTAGGGTATATGGACATATATTGGCGAAAGAAGTCGGTAAGGGGAGCCACGAGGGGCCCACAAGGGTGGAGGGCGCGCCCAGGGGGGTTGCGCGCCCCACTACCTCGTGCCTTCCTCGTTGCTTCCCTTACGTACACTCCAAGTCTTTTGGATTGCTTCCGTTCCAAAAATAACTCTCCCGAAGGTTTCATTCCGTTTGGACTCTGTTTGATATTCCTTTTCTGCGAAACACTGGGACAAGGGAAAAAACAGGAACTGGCACTGGGCTCTGGGTTAATAAGATAGTCCCAAAAATAATATGGAAGTGTTTAATAAAGCCCATAAAGATCCAAAACAGATAATATAATAGTATGAATACTTCATAAATTATAGATACGTTGGAGACGTATCAGGCAGCTGAGGCTGAAGCCAAGAAGCGCAAGCACAAGAATGCCTCTGATGGTGCTCCATCAAAAAAGAAGCCGAAGACAAAGTCTTCACGGAAAGAGCGTGCTGCTACCACAGTGCCACTTGTTGTCAAGCCCATATCTGTTGCTCGTCCTGCCTCCTGCAACCAAGAACGTCAACTTGTAGTCCATGAGCCTGCTTTCACACAGGCTCCTGAAGATGAATAAGTTCCTGCTGTCGACCCCATCACAGCTAAAGACATTGGTCATGATGACAATGTAGAAGATGATGAAGTCCTTCCTCAGATCGAGCACCAACTGGTATCATCGCCTGATCTTACGAACAACGAACTCATCAGCATTGGACGTCCTTTGACGCCAATCGCTCAGAATGACTCGTGGGCTGATCGCCCTCAACAAGACACCCCCATTGATGTTGAGACACCCAGAACTCCACCATCTCAAGCCACCACTCCGGTGCTTGACGATGACAATTACATGGTGCAGACCACTCCATCACCACAAGCGTCGCCCGCTTTTCGTTGGCTTCGCAAAGGCCCTAGGCCACATGTCGCCATGTCGAGCATTCCAGAGGGAGAAGCGCAACAAAGCTCAGTAGCACGCCAAGTGTTTCTTGAAGCCACTCCCACTGTGAATGTCTTTGAGTCCAAAGCAAAAGCTGCTAAAGTCATTCCGGCTGCATCAGCCGATGATAATTAAGAACCGCGTCAAGAAGAAGAAAGAGTTACCACACCCCCTGTCACTCAAGAAGTTGTTCTCGAGGAGAACGTGTCAGTGCCCGACCCTCCTGGTACTGAAGAGAAGGTTGAAAACATTGAGGCAGCCACAAACAACACTGCTAAAGCCAATGCCGTTGTCATGGCTGAAGACATTGTGGCGCCTGAAGCTAATGTTGCACCTGAAGCTAGTGTGCAACCTAAAGCCACAGTCAATGCCGAAGTTGTTGTTCCACCACCAAGGCCTCACACGATTGAGCAGGCATATAATCACGGCCAACTGGTTACTGTACGATGGCCTATTCTGGTTCCTCCCACTGCTCCCGGACCACAATTTGAATATCACGTGGAGCAAAGGCCTCAGGTCCAGAAGCCAAAGCCCAGACTGCCAAGATTTCCCGGTGCTGCGACATCACCCGGATCAGTCAATGCAAACAGCTTCAGGGCACACAACACATTCTTCAACAGTGCCAAGAACCCGTACTCGAAGCCAAAGATCTCATCTGATCGCTTCGGAGCTATCAGCAGCGCAGTTATTACTCATGTATCTTATACAATCAAGGGCGAATCTTTCCTCACATGCGTCTGGATTGTGAAGCCATTGCTGGTCTGCCCTGCTTGGAAGAAGCTCTAGACTGTTTCAGATATGCTGGCCTTCTGCAGTTCGTCACTGACAAAGAGCATTGGAATGAGGAGCTTTTGCTGCAATTCTACGCCACTCTTCACATTCGTGGTTACAACAGGGATCCGAAGACTTGGGTCCTTGAGTGGATGACAGGTGATGTTCACCATGAAGCCAAATCTCAAGATATCATTGAGCTTACTTCCCTGCCCACTCTAGGTGAACTCTATGAACCTGGTTGTCAGCTACACAGGAATGCATTGGAGAGCATATTTCAGAAGCCTGAGCCCAACATGAGTCAGATGCTTAGCATGATGAAGCCATTGCCACAAGATGCTGAATATCCTAAGGAATTCTTTGTCGAAGACCTCAAGTATCTGCCCGTACCATCTATCACATTGTATGGCGAACTCTATGGCCCGTCAAAGGACATTCTCTGGCAGCCAAGCTTGACGACACGATGAAGACATTGGTGTTCTATATTCTCAATGGCATCAGCTTCAATGCTCAAGATTTCTTCATCAGGCAACTTGCTGCATCTGGAATTGATCTATATGGCTTGAAGTTTTATGCTCCCTGGGTGATGCGCTTGATCAAGCTTCACTCTTCAGTCAACTATCAACCCTCTGCGTGCAACCATCTTATCTTCTTGCCTGAGGTTGGTATGTCTGCCGAAGCCATCTACCCTGAGCCTGCCAAGGAGCCACTTTATCTTCACAATGTTGATCGCCAAAGCTTCTCACAACCCATTTAGGGAGTTCTTGCTGCAACTCGTGTCTATCCTCTGGCTGGAAATACACGTGCACCTCATCGTGCAACAACTGAAGCCACTGAAAGCACCATTGCTCAAAGGCCTCGAAAATGATCTCGTGTCCTCAATGACCAAGAGCTTCTTGTGGCCTTACATCAGAACCATGATAAGCACCATGACTGGCTAAAGCATCAGATGTAGAGCCTCTTGGTGGATGTTAATCGCATTTGAAATCTTGCCACCAAGAACGCATTCGTATCACATGAAGCCTGTCGGAGGTCTTGGAAGAGTCTGACTTTGCTAAGCTCTGAAGATGATCTTCGCGAAGATGGCTTCACCGAGCGCATTCAAGAGCAAACTATTTATATGCACATCTTCAGGGGGAGCCTTTGGCTACTTATGAAGACAATGCCTTAAATCCTTAAACTTTCACATACTTTTATCCCCGTTGAAAACTTCAACCAGTTTGTCATCAATCACCAAAAAGGGGGAGATTGTAAGTGCATCTAGTGCCACCCCTAGTTGGTTTTGGAGTATTAACGACAAACTTGGTTGAGGGACTAATGTGTTTGTGAGAATTGCAGGATAACACAGGTAGTAGTCCCATATTGATTCGGTTTACCTACCAGAGATGACCCCTAAAAATGTGTGAAGACATTGAAGACAATGGTGGTCTGTGAAGAGATTCACATTGAAGACTATGACATGAGAAGACATCGCATGAAGACTATGGAGTGCGAAGACATAGTTGTTTCGTAGTTTCCTTTTCTTCCTTGTTGAGTCATAGGAACCACCGTACTGTTAAGTGGGGTCCAAGTGAACAAATTCAGAGTGACTGATGTGATGCTCAACCAAATCCTATGTCTTCGAGCGAAGACAATGAGAGAAAATCTTATCCAGAGCTGGATGAGTCAGCTTTACTTGTAGCCCAAGTCAAGCTGTCGCGTGTGTTTGAAATCTGACCGTTGGACACGTTTCTACCTCTTGAGCATGCGTTGGTTTTCCCTTGAAGAGGAAAGGGTGATGCAGCAAAGTAGCGTAAGTATTTCCCTCAGTTTTTGAGAACCAAGGTATCAATCCAGTAGGAGGCCACACGCAAGTCCCCCGTACCTACACAAACAAATAAGAACCTTGCAACCAACGCGATAAAGGGGTTGTCAATCCCTCCACGGCCACTTGCAAAAGTGAGATCTGATAGAGATGATAAGATAATATTTTTGGTATTTTTATGATAAAGATTAAAAGTAAAGATTGCAAAGTAAAAATAGATTGGAAACTTATATAATGGAAAATAGACCCGGAGGCCATAGGTTTCACTAGTGGCTTCTCTCAAGATAGCATAAGTATTACGGTGGGTGAACAAATTACTGTTGATCAATTGATAGAAAAGTGCATAATTATGAGAATATCTAGGCATGATCATGTATATAGGCATCACGTCCGCGACAAGTAGACCGAAACGATTATGCATCTACTACTATTACTCCACACATCGACCGCTATCCAGCATGCATCTAGGGTATTAAGTTCATAAGAACAGAGTAGCGCATTAGGCAAGATGACATGATGTAGAGGGATAAACTCAAGCAATATGATATAAACCCCATCTTTTTATCCTCGATGGCAACAATACAATACGTGTAGTTTCCCCTTCTGTCACTGGGATCGAGCAACGCAAGATTGAACCCAAAGCTAAGCACTTCTCCCATTGCAAGAAAGATCAATCTAGTAGGCCAAACCGAACTGATAATTCGAAGAGACTTGCAAAGATAACACATCATACATAAAAGAATTCAGAGGAGATTCAAATATTGTTCATAGATAATCTTGATCATAAACCCACAATTCATCGGATCTCGACAAACACACCGCAAAAAGAGTTACATCGAATAGATCTCCAAGAAGATCGAGGAGAACTTTGTATTGAGATCCAAAGAGAGATAAGAAGCCATCTAGCTAATAACTATGGACCCGAAGGTCTGTGGTAAACTACTCACACATCATCAGAGAGGCTATGGTGTTGATGTAGAAGCCCTCCATGATCGATTCCCCCTCCGGCGGAGCGCCGGAAAAGGCCCCAAGATGGGATCTCACGGGTACAGAAGGTTGCGGCAGTGGAAATAGGGTTTCGTGGTGCTCTTTGGTTGGTTTCGAGGTATATGGGTATATATAGGAGGAAGAAGTAGGTCGGTGGAGCTGCGAGGGGCTCACGAGGGTGGGGGCGCGCCCAGGGGGGCAGGCGCGCCTCCCTGCCTCATGGCCTCCTCGTTGATTTCTTGACGTCCACTCCAAGTCCTCTGGATCACGTTTGTTCCAAAAATAACTCTCTCGAAGGTTTCATTCCGTTTGGACTCCGTTTGATATTCCTTTTCTGCGAAACACTGAAATAGGCAAAAACCAACAATTTGCACTGGACCTTGGGTTAGTAGGTTAGTCCCAAAAATAATATAAAAGTGCTTAGTAAAGCCCATTAAACATCCAAAACAGATAATATAATAGCATGGAACAATCAAAAATTATAAATACGTTGGAGACATATCACACGTGTCAGTTCCTTAGTGACCCAGGGTCATTTCGGACAAATCAGGTCGGGTTGCCTCCTGGCTATAAATAGCCCACCCCCTACACCATAAATTGGTGGCTGCTCAGAGTTAGTGCACGGCTTTTGTCGTTTGAGAGCAACCCACCTCCGAAGCATTTGAGAGAGAAATCCTTGCAAGGACAAAGCCCAAAACACCCAGAGCCAAAGAGTGTTAGGCATCACTGAAGTCTTTCTGTTCGCGTGACCTGAAGACTTGTTACACTTGAGGATTGTGAATCCTCCAGCCGGTTAGGCGTCGCGTTCTGAGCATCCAAGAGTCATTGTGGATTGCCAGTGAACGAAGTCTGTGAAGGTTTGGAAGTCTACCTTAAAGACTTACCTGAGTGATTGGGCGAGGACGAAGTGTCCTTAGCTCAAGGGGAATAAGGTGAAGACGCGGTCTTCTGAGTTGAATCTCAGCCTCCCTAACCAGACGTACAGTTGTCACAACAACTGGAACTGGTCCAACAAATCATTGTCCTCACCAAGCAACTGGTTCTATCTCTTACCTCTCTTTACTTGCAATTTGTTTTCATGAAGTCATTGCCTGATTGCATGATCTGATTGGCTTCACTGTGTGAAGACTGTTGTTGAGTGGCTTCATACTATCTTCCAGCCCGGTCCTTACTACCTAGCTGCTATTAGTCTTTGTGCTTTCACTCCATTGCTTACTTGACTATGGCATGTCTAGTGTAGCCTACCTTCCGTTGCATATCAATAGGTTCATTTTTATTGTTTGTCTTCGAAACTCCCATGTTTTGAAGACTTTCATAAAAATCGCCTATTCACCCCCCTCTAGTCGATAACCAGCACTTTCACTAGTACCGAAAGTACGGCACCTCCGCGATATGCACACGTTCGGCTTGGTGACGTCCCATGAACTCTCGATCCAGCTGAGTGTCGAGGGAGAGCTTCGTCAGCACGACGGCGTGATGATGGTGATGATGAAGCTACCGGCGCAGGGCTTCGCCTAAGCACTGCAACGATATGACCGAGGTGGATTATGGTGGAGGGGGCACCGCACACGGCTAAGAGATCAATGATCAACTTGTGTCTTTATGGGGTGCCCCCCTCCCCTGTATATAAAGGAGTGGAGGAGGGGAGGGCCGGCCCTCTATGGCATGCCCTGGAGGAGTCCTACTCCCATCGGGAGTAGGATTCCCCCCCTTCCCTAGTTGGACTAGGAGAGAAGGAAGGGGGAGAGAGGGAGGAAGGAAAGGGGGCGCCGACCCCCCCCCCCCTTCCTAGTCCAATTTGGACCAGAGGGGGAGGG
>NC_057802.1:388904337-388928721 GCF_018294505.1 Triticum aestivum
CCCTCTCTCTCTCCACTAAAGCCCATTAGGGCCCATATACTCCCCGGGGGGTTCCGGTTACCCCCCGGTACTCCGGTATATGCCCGAACTCACTCGAAACCATTGCGATGTCCAAACATAGTCATCCAATGTATCAATCTTTATGTCTCGGCCATTTCGAGACTCCTCGTCATGTCCGTGATCATATCCGGGACTCCGAACTACCGTCGGTACATCAAAACACATAAACTCATAATACCGATCGTCACCGAACGTTAAGCGTGCGGACCCTACGGGTTCGAGAACTATGTAGACATGACCGAGACTCATCTCCAGTCAATAACCAATAGCGGAACCTGGATGCTCATATTGGTTCCTACATATTCTATGAAGATCTTTACCGGTCAAACCGCATAACAACATACGTTGTTCCCTTTGCCATCGGTATGTTACTTGCCCGAGATTCGATCATCGGTATCTCCATACCTAGTTCAATCTCGTTACTAGCAAGTCTCTTTACTCATTCCGTAATTCATCATCCTATAACTAACTCATTAGTTACAATGCTTGCAAGGCTTATATTGATGTGCATTACCAAGAGGGCCCAGAGATACCTCTCCGACAATCGGAGTGACAAATCCTAATCTCGATCTATGCCAACTCAACAAACACCATCGGAGACACCTGTAGAGCATCTTTATAGTCACCCAGTTACGTTGTGACGTTTGATAGCACACTAAGTGTTCCTCCGGTATTCGGGAGTTGCATAATCTCATAGTCATAGGAACATGTATAAGTTATGAAGAAAGCAATAGCAACAAACTAAACGATCATCGTGCTAAGCTAACGGATGGGTCAAGTCAATCACATCATTCTCTAATGATGTGACCCCGTTCATCAAATGACAACTCGTTGTCCATGGCTAGGAAACTTAACCATCTTTGATTAACGAGCTAGTTAAGTAGAGGCAAACTAGTGACACTCTGTTTGTCTATATATTCACACATGTACTAAGTTTCCGGTTAACACAATTCTAGCATGAATAATAAACATTTATCATGATATAAGGAAATATAAATAAAAACTTTATTATTGCCTCTAGGGCATATTTCCTTCACCTCCCTGTTAGCGGTGACCGCCCAGGCCGCTGAAGTGTCCGAACTTCAGCGGAAGCTGAAGCTGGCCGATGAGGACATCGTCCGCATTAACAAGCGGTTCGATGAGGCGCAAGGTATGTTTGAAAAATTATTCACACACTGGAAGTGATATGCCAATGCGGAGTTTAAGCTCGTGCGTTGCCTTGATCATTATTGCAGGTAGTGCGGCCGAGGTCGAGACCCTGAAGAGCGCCCTCGCCCAAGCCAAGGAGCAGGCACGGGTGAGCAAAGCGGACGCTGATAAAGCGGCTACGGATTTAAAGGCCGAGCAGGTCACCTACCGCCAGTATGAGGAGCGGGTGACCGAAGTGGAGCAGGAGCTCAAGAATGCCGCCGGCAAGTGCGAGGCCTTGGAGGAGAAGAACAAGGCCCAACTGGTCGATCTCGCCAAGGCTCTCCAGGAGGCCAAGGAGGCGGGGACCGAGTCCCGGGCGGCTCGCGAGGAGATCAAGCAGGCCGAACAGATAGCAGCTAGTAAGCCCTTTCTTTTGCAGAGTAAATTCGGCAGTCAGAAGTATGCCTTGCTCACTCGACTATGGAGTTCTCAAGACGCCATTGCGGATCTCCCGAAGAGTGCTGCCGACGCCGCACAGTATTTCTGGGCCCAAGAGGGGAACATGACGGAGAAGCTCTTCTGGTCATAGTACCTGGCGCCGGAGCGTCCGGCGCTGTTAAACAACCAGATGATGCAGCTGGCGGAGCTGCATAGGATGTCCGGGTTGGCCATGAAGGACATCATAGTCTGGTTGTGGCCAGCCGAACCCATTCCTAGCAGCTACTTCGGCCTAGTCAAGCGGCTCGCTGATGCCCTGCCCCGAGTTGAAGCTGTGAAGCGCTCGGCATGCATAGAAGGTGCGCGGATGGCCTTTGCCCATGTTAAGATGCACTGGGCGAAGATGAAGGCCGCCGCCGTAGCGGTCGAGGGCCCACCCGAAGGCAAGGACCACCGCAAGCCGGAGCGGTATTTCAAAGACGTCCTAGAGGGTGCTCGTTTAATAGAGGGTCAATTCTCAAAGGATATCATGTTTGAGTGAATGTATCCGGGCTGCCCAGACATTGTTTTATGAACCAAGGCTTTGTAATATATTTGTGCCTTTTATCTGAAATTACTTTCCTCCTGTGCGGTCGTGTATTAATCTTGACAGTTTGCCAGTCGTCGGCTTCAGCCCCCACGTAGATGCTACGGGGGTGTTCGGAGTAGCGCATGATCACACTTGACCCAACGTCTTGGTCCGTAAAGGAGGTGTTTGCATATCGAACCAGGCAATCAAACTATACGGCTTTAGCACTTTCACTTAGCCATAGGAGTTTGACGGTGGGGCTAAGTACTAGCCCCTGGTGCGTATGCGGTCATCCGAACTGGGATGCCATAGGCACATGACCAGACGGAGGCCGGTCCTTCGTATAATACGGAAGAAATTGCAAGAGATTTATAATAGGTCGCCGAATCGCTGACCAGCTCTCGCCATATCATGACAGTCAGTTTTTGGCTTTCTCTACTAAGGTGCTTGACCGGACGAACCAGAAACACAATCGCAGTAGTTCTCCCTTTACTACATTTGCCGAACGAGCGGAATGTAAGGTAGTAACCACAGGAGCCGGGCAATCCAACTATTGACCAAAGACATGATTCGGAGCCGACGCATATAATGCAGTATTCGGGACACCGAAGTATACTCTGAGAGTGTTCGGACTTCTATGTTTGAAAATATATGTGGCCGAATAAAATCACGCCGAGGTGTAGATGCCAATCTGATATGAAGAGGGAATACAGATTATGAAATAAACCAATACCGAATAGGGTTGGACAAAACTGTTTCCATTATGGTCTGGCAGATATGTCAAAGCGTGCTCTTATAGAGAATGCCAGAAGCATCAAGGCTATTTTACATGCCGAGAATTTGTAAACAAGGGAAAGTTGTATACAAGTCCTAAACAAGAGAAGGTGGTCGTAAAGATCCTTTGGACACCCTACCGCACGTCTGCACCGCTTTTTGCCTTGGTGGAGGATCCTTTGAGAGGATCGACGATCGTGTATATAAAGGGGCCTGGGAAAGGGCCCTTGTACCACCGAAAAGTGATTTATGTTTTGAAGAACATGAAATATGAAAGAAAAGAGAAAAAAGAAGAAGAAAAAGAAGAAGGTTAAGGTCCGAATAGGGCCGAGCCGCATTATGGACCTTGTCCTCCGTGTGCCTCCGTCCTTGCCCAAGGTATTTTCAGTGTGTAGTTATGCATGCGCGGTACATAAACTGTGATTAGATGAGGGGACTGACGGAGGCGGAATTGCTAGTCCAGCTCTGGATGGACCGAGCTGTCGTTCTGCAGGGTAGACCGGACTCGTTTGACAGTGTCCGGGGGCTTGATGGCCGACGAAGTGTTCGTCTTGAAAGGGCCGCTCTGCACCTCGGCCGCGAGGGCTGCGGTGTGCTCCTCGGTATGGAGGGAGCACTCCATGTTTCCATTGACTGTGATAACGCCGCGGGGTCCGGGCATTTTGAGCTTTAAGTAAGCATAATGCGGGACCGCATTGAAGCGAGCGAATGTGGTTCGTCTCAGCAATGTGTGATAACCACTGCGGAAGGGGACAATGTCGAAGATCAAGTCTTCGCTTCGGAAGTTATCTAGCGAACCGAAGACTACTTCCAATGTTATTGAGCCCGTGCAGCGGGCTTCTACACCGAGTATCACTCCTTTAAAGGTGGTGTTAGTAGGCTGCTGCCACCGTCCATGAGGACTTGGGTGAGATGGAATCCGTCGATGATTGGATCAAGGACCAGGGCTGCCGAACCTCCATGACGGATACTAGTCGGGTGGTCCCTGCGATCGAAGGTGATCGGACAAGCCGACCACGGGTTGAATTTAGTGGCGACAGGCTCTACAGCGTAGACGTCCCTTAGTGCGCGCTTGCGTTCCCTCTTGGGGATATGCGTGGCATATATCATGTTCATTGTTTTCACCTCAGGGGAAAATTCTTTTGTCCCACTGTGTTCGGAGGGCGAGACTCTTCATCGTCCTCACTTGGCGGCCCTTTCCCCTTATGTTCAGTATTTAACTTACCGGCCTGTTTAAAGACCCAACAATTTCTGTTGGAATGATTGGCAGGCTGGTCAGGGGTGCCATGAATCTAGCAAGGCCGATCGAGTATTTTGTCCAAACTGGATGGACCATCTTTATTTCCTTTGAATGGCTTCTTCCGCTGACCGGATTTAGAGCCACTGAATCCGGCGTTGACCGCCGTGTCTTCGGCATCTTCATTCTTGCTTCGACGCTTGTGTTTGTTGCGTCGTGGCCTTTCGTTGCCATATCTGGATTCGGAGGTGCCAGGGTCGCTGGTACTGTTGCTTCTACGAGCCAACCAGTTGTCTTCTCCCGCGCAAAAGCGGGTCATGAGTGCGGTAAGAGCTGCCATGGACTTCGGCTTTTCTTGGCCGAGGTGTCGAGCGAGCCATTCGTCACGGACGCTATGTTTAAAGGACGCGAGGGCTTCGACATCCGGACAGTCGGCAATTTGGTTCTTTTTAATTAAGAACCTAGTCCAGAGTTTGCGAGCTGACTCTCCAGGTTGCTGGACTATATGACTAAGGTCATCGGCATCCGGAGGTCGGACATAGGTGCCTTGGAAGTTGTCTCGAAAGGCATCCTCCAAATCTTCCCAGCTACCAATGGAATTCTCTGGAGGCTGTTTAACCAGTGTTGTGCTGGTCCTTTTAGCTTTAAGGGGAGGTATTTGATGGCGTGGAGATCGTCACCGCGATCCATGTGAATGTGGAGGAGGAAATCCTCAATCCATACCGCGGGATATGTCGTGCTGTCGTATGATTCGTCGTTCATGGGTTTAAACCCTTCTGGAAACTGGTGCTGCATTACCTCATCGGTAAAGCATAAGGGGTGTGCGACGCCTCTGTATCGGGCGACGTCATGAAGGAGTTCGAATGACATCCGAGTTCGGTTTTTAGCCCGGGTGAGTTATGCCTATCGCGCCAGGCTTGATGGCCGTCTTCTTGCGTTGGGGCATGCCCCCTTGATCCATAGATTGATCTAGCTTGGCTGGCTCTATTGTCCAGGTCCTCTCATAGGTCATAGGTGTATCCTGGAGCTGCTACCTCTTTGCCTCTTCCGCGAGGTGGTGCGGGTTGGTGTTCGGCATAAGTAGCCGCTTTATCTCGCCCACATGGTGGTCGGTCTGGTTCATCGGCGCGGTCATATCTTAATGGTATTGGCTCAAGGGCCTCATCGTCGAATTGTGGTAGTACCCGATGCTTCGGATAACTCTTTGTTGGGCGCTCGATGCCGTATACTTTGGCAGCTAGGACCTGGGTCCATCTGTCATTGAGGGTATCATGTTCGGCTTGGAGCTATTGCTGCTTCTTTTTTAGGCTTCTCGCAGTTGCGATTAGCGGAGGCTTGAAGCGCTCTTGCTCGAGGGGTTCCTCTGGCACGATGAAGTCTTCTTTGCCGAGGCTGACATCATCCTCAGAGATCGGTAGATAGTTGTTATCTTCCGAATCCTCATTCCCGACCGGCTCGTCGGGGTTCACTTGTCAGTCCTCCCAATCATCCTGTTCGGACGTAGGGTCGACGGGGTCTTCGGGATCTTCGGTGTTGTCCGGAGCGTTATTGTCTCCGTTGCCAGTATTACTGTCTTTTTTGCGACGTGATTTTGAGCGGCGTAGCTGACGTCGATGTTTTGGTGGTGCGTCCGCGGGCTTGTCCTCACTCGGATCTTTCCTGCCTTCGCCGTCGTCCTCTTTGGGTGTATCGACCATATACACATCATATGTGGAGGTAGCCGTCCATCGCCCGGTGAATGGTGGGTCTTGGCTTTGTTTGTCCCCGGTATGGTCGTCTATACCGTCGATGTCTTCGGAGGCGTAATCTAGCATGTCGGTCAAATCCTCGACAGTGGCTATTAAGTGGGTGGTGGGTGGGACGTAAAATTCCCCGCTCTCAGCCCCTAGTCCGGGCAGGGCGTAGTTTGGAGGCGATAGTTCCGTAATGGCGAGGGATCGCATTAAGTCCAAGGCCTCGTTTAAGAGCGAGGGCCGGACAGGAAACCGAGGACCTGTAGGGCTAGGCACGACAGATTCTGCCAGGCTGTGCTTACTAGATGTGGACCTTGAGAGGTCGGAGTTTGCATCCTGAGGCGGGTTCGGCTCTTCGACGATAGGGAGAGTCCTGCTAGATTCCAGGCTCGCCGAAGACATAGTTGCTTCCGGGTCTCCGGAGGAAGGTTCCATAGTAGGAGAGAGTCCGATGGGTTTCAGATACCCATCTTCGGATGAAGTAATCTGCCCCGGATCTAAGGCCAGGGCGGGGATGATAGTTGGTCCTTGAACGATGCCTGATGACGGATCCGATGGGTTTCCTTCGGTGGTCGAGGTCATGAACCCTTCGAAGATCAAGTCTCCTCGGATGTCGGTGACGTAATTCAGGCTTCCGAATCTGATCTGATGACCAGGGGCGTAGCTGTCGATCTGTTCAAGGTGGCCAATTGAATTGGCACGCAGAGCGAAGCCACCGAACACAAAAAGTTGACCGGGAAGGAAAGTTTCCCCGGAAACAGCATCGTTGTTGATGATTGAACGAGTCATCGGACCTTCTGCCAATGACACAGTGGAAATCTCAATGAAAGCACCAATGTCGGTGTCAAAACCGGGCGATCTCAGGTAGAGGGTCCCGAACTGTGCGTCTGAGGATCGAAGGTAACAGGAGACAAAGGGGACACGATGTTTACCCAGATTCAGGCCCTCTTAATGGAGGTAATACCCTACTTCCTGCTTAATTGACTTTGATGAGTATAGGGGTTACAAGAGTCGATCTACCTCGAGATCGTAATGGCTAAACCCTAGTTGTCTAGCCTATGTGAATTCTGATAGCCTTTACGGACTAAACCCTCCGGTTTATATAGACACCGGAGGGGCCTAGGGTTGTACAGAGTCGGTTTACAGAGGAAGAAAACTAAACATCCGGACGTCAATCTTGCCATCCACGCAAAGGAGAGTCTCATCCGGACACAGGAAAAGGTCTTCTGCCTTGTATCTTCACGGCCCATCAGTTTGGCCCATGTTACACAGCCCGGACACCCGAGGACCCCTTAGTCCAGGACTCCCTCGACGGCCTCGGGCAGCGGCGGAGACCCTGTGCCATGCTCGCTATGGTCCGATGGGGCGACGCATCGGCAGCGCGAGGGTCGGTGCAGCCACGAAGATGCCCTAGAACGGACGTCCTCGGGGCGGCAGTAGACATCGGGCCACGGCACTATGACCCAAAGGGGCGACGCGATGGCAGCACGTGGGACGATGCAACCACGGGAGAAACACATGGCGGCGGCACTGCGGCCCGACGAGGCAACACAGCGGCCGGCCGATGCTGAAGCGATGGAGGGGCACGCTGTACTCGAGACAATCTTCTCAGGACCTGCGGGAACGCGCGCAAGCCACTGGCTAGATCGATCGAGCGGTGTGAATGAAGCGAATCACGGGCGGATGGGTAACCATTCCGATAGCTCGCGAGGTTGAAGTGTCCATTGGATCAGATGAGGCGGGCGGTCATGGTAAAAGCAGGCAACCGAACAGAACACACGTTATACAGGAACCGGATTGAAGCGCGTGACGCGAGCAACCACACCTGACGCGATCACCATCGCCAAATCAAGACGTACGAACACGTTGTCCGGGGCCAACACATGCACACGAACAGCCACCTGCATTAACATGTGAGCCGATCCAAGCGGCGTGGATCAGTCGTTCACGCGAGCGGCCGGCCACAGCAGCGCCAACTACGCCCATGTTGGGCGCGTGAGTTGGCCCGTGCCGACGCAGAACGACCGACGACCTCCGCACCAGTAGACCTCACGCGTTCCACGCATGAAGCTTTGGACGCGAAGCGGCGACCGATCCAGGTGGATGGAGACGGGGTTGATGGAGGAGTCCCGATCGAATCAAGGCGTCGACGGTCGGCGCAGAGTGACTGACGGACGGGTGCGCGGACGGCAGCCGTTCGGGCCGCCGAGTCGAAGAAGACGTCGTTGTAGTTGATGCCGAAATCGAAGTAGAGACGCGCGGAAGTCAATGGTGACGATGGGCGACGCAAACTGATCTTAAATTGGAAAACCAAAAAGGAAAACATCGATCAAGACAACCGGCAAAAGAAAGAAAAAACCCAGAGCAAGGGCTCGGGAAAAGACTCTCTAAGGCAACCGGTCAACACGACCGGTGGACGAACCCTAGGTACGGGCGGCGCGGCCCCCGGCGGCGGTCACGGAGGCCGACCGTCCCGGTGGCGGCGCGGAGCGGAAGCGGCGGATGGCGGCTAGGGTTGGATCAGTTAGGCTGATACCATGTTAGAAGAGAGAGATGGATTGATGGAATAGTTGTTGTATTGCTTGCGAAAATCCATTTCTGCACCTGAGCTCATCTACACCCGAGCAGATGAAAAAAATCAAACAAATACTAGAAAAATTTAAAAAATTCCAAAAAAATTGTGCGGTAGACAATTTGATGCGTGAGGTTCGCTCCAATTTCCAAATCATTTGGACTTCCGACGAGCACTCAGCAAAGAAGACAAACTGGGGGTCTGTAAAAATGTTTACTGTTCCTGTACTGTTTTGGTCTGATTTGTCTTTTTTGCTGAGAGCTACTCAGATATGCAAATGACTTGAAATTTGGAGCGAGCATCATGCATCAAATTGTCTACCGCACAAATTTTGTTCTGGAATTTTTTGATATTTTTTGAATTTATTACTACTTTTTTTCTAACCGGGTGCAGATCAGCCTGGGCACCGAAACATCCTACTCTATTGCTTGAGCCTTTTGGGTATATATATAGGAGTATCATGATCCGAAATTGCATAGAGCACCTGCGGGCGCACTTCTCTGATATCTCACCACTTAATGTGCATAGGGATATGTGCCATTATATTAGGATGACTGTATTCTTCAGTTTTAGTTCAATATATGGGATGTATTCTCTGCATAATCAATCTCTGCCCTGGCCCACTTGCAACACGCTTTTGTTCCAGCGCCCAACAACCAACCATCAAGGATGTGTTTACTCATCTAATGGGCCCACCATGAATCAATGCATTCCCTGTTTATTCCATCAACCCGATCTCATCTTCCTTCTCTTTTCTTCTTCTTTCAACTTCGTCGTCTCCAACGTCACAGCCAGCCATCCCACACCAGGTTCCGGGAGCTCTGCGTCACAACGAGCTTGTGGAGGAGGGTCTTGGCGCTGGCTGGTGGTGAGCCTGGTCTCGTGCGCGAACATGCATGCAGTGACAGAACGGCAGCGAGGTCACGCCAAGCTCATGCACTGGCCAGGGAACCGTGTTCGACCACTGCTAGCAGTAGCCGAAGCCGACTTGTACTACGTTGTATGGCTCCACGTATTCTCGCACAAGTAGACCTTGACAGCGTAGAAGCTGCCTGTCTCAGAACTGAGTCCGGTTCTCCGGCGGGGGCGTGGGAGAGCACGTCCAACACCAGATGGTAAGCCGACTTGGCGGCGTACTTTCAGGCGGCCGTCCGTGGTGATGCCAGCCCGTGCAGTTTCGGCGGACGTCCAGCCACTTCGTAGCTTGCCGGTATATCCCCGGTAACTGGCATGTGTACCACCACTGTAGCGCATCTGCGACCGCACTAACTCAGCTAATAATGCGCATTAACTCCATGGACAGGTCTTTACTGCCCGCCTATACGGAACTCGCAATACAGAAACAATTACAAGCAAACTTGCACTGATCCCCAAGCACGGACCCAGTGGCCTTGATTACAGGGAGGTTTGCCTCCGTGTGCTCTTCGTCCGCGTCCTATCATGATCAATGTACAAGACAAGCCAAAATATCTATCTCATATTTTCTAACTAAACATTACTCAACACAAAACGACCATAGTAAAGTAGACACTCCCACCCATATTAGCATACTATAAGTAGTATTTGGTATTCCATCAAACGAGTGAACATAATTTTTTTAGGCGAACGAGTGAATATATATATTGACAACACTTCTTGATGAATACAAATTTGACGCTATTTAAATGATTAATCATGTAAAGCGCACGAACTTGCATGCGAGTAGTAATTAACATGAATAAACAATGCACTAGTACCAATGCTGAATTGGAATTTCCAGAAGGAGATAGAGGGGGCACAAACCGCACAGGCATTCGGAGCGTGCGTTCGTCATGTGCTCATGGGCGTCCAAGCAGTTGCAAAGTCCCAACTCCATTCTACGTGATTCTATTTTTCCGAGCTTGACGTGATTCAGGACGGCAAAATATAACCATGAATAAGATAGCACATCTCCATCCTCAAAGCATATTTTTTTTTCGAAATTCTTATTTGGTTGACGCACATCTCCATCCTCGAAACATTTTTACTCGGGGGAGGGTTTCTTTTGCCTGGAGTTTACAGAAGATGCAGAAGAGGAGAGGCCCGTCGATCAAAAGGTGGCAAATGCGGCGATTCTCTCGGCGGAGCCGGGCAAGCTGAATTTACGCATTCTTCAACAAGAGCTCAAGAACATTGTCACTGGTGAGTGGGACTGGCAGGTGACACGGGTAGGCGATGATGATTTCTTGCTGGTTTTCCCCTCGGCGGATTTGCTGCACATGGCCAAGTCAAGTGGCAAGCTCTTTCCGCCTTCTCATGACATCACCGCAAGGGTGCGGGATATGCTGCATGAGGCGATTCAGCCGATGGCCATGTCGGAAGTGTGGGTGAAGCTCCATGGCATTCCTCAGAAGCACTGCAGAGAGGAGCGTATCAAAGAAGGCTTTAAGATGTTGGGGCGACCGATTGTGGTTGATGAGCTTTCACTCATTCGGTTGGGGCCGGTGAGGATGAAACTAGCATGTAAGGCGCCAGAGAAGCTAAATGGTATGGTCGAAGTTTGGTTCAACCATGAGGGCTACCAGGTCAAGGTGGAGGTCGAGCGCCCGCGCCAGCGTGGGGGAGTGGGTAGTGCCGGAGGTGGTGGGGCGGGGGCTTCTGATGCTCCCCCTCCCCCACCGTCCAAGCCAAATGGGTCCAGTTCCTCGGCCCCCTCTGCTGGCAAGGGCAAGGCGGCTGACGCGGAGGGTAACAAGATGGCTTCGGGCCCGGCGCGGCAGGGCGCTGCGCAAGATGTGGTGATGGGGGTGCAAGAGGATGAGCAAGAGGACAGTATGCAGGATACTTCCATCGACACCGAAACGTGGGACAAGCTGGGTGCGATGGAAGGGCGTGCGGTGGTGGTGGCGACCCAGGACACTGCTGTGAGCGTGCCTACCCTGGCACGCAACCTGGCGGGGGCTTTCGAGAGTACGGGTCCAATCTGACGCTGCAGCCCCCGGTCTCCGGCCACACCCTTGCGCTGGTGTCAGGTGC
This sequence comes from Triticum aestivum, assembly GCF_018294505.1. NCBI lineage: Eukaryota > Viridiplantae > Streptophyta > Magnoliopsida > Poales > Poaceae > Triticum > Triticum aestivum. Next base: position 388,915,845 of record NC_057802.1, read on the forward strand.
TTTGGATGGCGCGCGTCTTGAAGTGGGGAGGGCCTCAAACCCCTCTTCTCCGGTGGCTACCCATGCTGATGGGGGCTGCGTGCTCAATGCCGAAGGCGCCACGCCCGCTTCGGGCAAGCGTGGCTCTGGGAGCGCGGGCAGGCAGCCCAAGAAGACGGCGGGCAGGAAGCTGGGGTCCAAGAGCTCGGCTCCGGCGGTGACAAGTGCGGCTGCTTCCTTGCGTGGTGAGTTGGGGACGGAGTTGGCGGCGGGGGATGTGGGTGTCAAGGCCAAGAGATCCAAGGCCACGCCAGTGGTGACGCGGGAGCCGAGTGCCAGAGCGAAGGCCAAGCTGGGCGTTCTCTCTTCCTTGGAGAACGCCAAGCTGTGTGCTGCTGACAAGAATTTGGACGTGTCAGGTAATCCTTTACCCTCTTTCAGGATTCTTAGCGCTTTTTCGGACGATCATCTTGCGTCGATTCTACATGATAGTGGGGTGGTGGTTGCGGCTAGTAACGAGGATATAGTTTCGTTAGTCCGCGCGCGCGAAGAGGCACAAGCTGCACTGGCAGAGGCTGCGGCGAGATGCCTGGCGGTGAGTACGGTGACCACGAGCCCAGGGGGGCAGTTGGTGGATCCTAGGCCCGAAGGGGAGGCAGAGGCGAGAGAGGCCTCTGGCATCCCCTCTTCCAGCCGTGGCCCGGCAAGGAAGAGAGTGCCTAAAGCGGTGAGCTCTCCGGAGTTCGCCTTTGAAACCGGATTATCTAATGAGATACATCTTTTGGAACATCCGGGGCTGCGGACATGTAGGGCGTCGTACGCGGCTTAGGGAGTACATGGCCAAGGAGCGTTTAGACATTGTTGTGCTACAAGAAACCATCAAGTCTGACTTTGCCTATCGTGATTTAGTTGCGTTAGATCCGTTGCAAGGGTTTGACTGGTGCTGGGTTCCTTCCTCTGGTCATTCGGGTGGCCTTCTCATGGGATGTAAGCGTGATGTATGTGATGTAATCCTATGGGAGTTTGGCGTGTTTTTCATTGCGACTACGATTCGACATCGCACCTCGGGCTTGATTTGGGTAGTGGTGTGCGTCTACGGTCCTGCAGATCACTCGAGATCTACGGCTTTTCTGGACGAGGTAACCGGGCTGGTAGGGGCCAAACGGGCAGCCAACCTTCTGGTCATAGTGGGAGGCGATTTCAACTTGATTCGCTCGGGAGCGGACAAGAACAATGCCAACGTGAACTAGTCAAGGGTGACGATGTTCAACAATGCGATCGCGGCGGCATTTTTAAGAGAGGCCGCTCGCTCGGGTGCGCGGGTGCGAGATATACTTGGACAGACAGACAACTTTGTCCGGTTCGGTGTGTGCTGGATAGAGTGTTCTTCACGCCGGAATGGGAAGTGCTATTCCCATTATGCTCGCTTATGGCCGAGACTAGGATTGTCTCCAACCACATCCCGCTCATCTTTTCCTCAGGGGAGGAGGCGATTAGACGGAGTAGTAGGTTCTACTTCGAAACAGCATGGTACGAAGCAGAGGGCTTCAAGCTCATGTTGAGAGAGAGGTGGGAATCAATTTCGTCGCAGATTGGGCCCCAACGGGGCCCGGCCGAGTTCTGGACTGCGAGGGCGGCCAAGTTGCGTGCTTTCCTCAGGGGTTGGGGAGCAAACCACGGTAGCGATTCCAAAAAGGAGAGAGCTAGGCTGACGGAGGAGATTGCGACCCTAGATTTGGCGGCGGATGTGAGATCGTTCTCTGAGCAGGAATGGGCTCATAGATACGCTCTTGAAGATCAAGTGCTTAGTATCCTGAGAGCGGAAGAGGAGTACTGGCATCATAGGGGCGGCGTTAAGTGGGTGACTAAAGGGGATGCAAACACGGGTTACTTTCACGCGTTTGCTAACGGGAGGAAACGAAAGTTTGATCTTGCGCCTTAACTCCGACAATAGTGTATTGGTCACCCAGTCCGAGATCAGCAGCCACATATACGACTTCTTTATCGGTTTGTTGGGGACGGCCGAGGAGAAAAACCTTAGTCTACGAGAGGATCTGTGGGAACCTTTCGAGCAGGTGTCCCAGGCTGAAAATGCGGGCCTAGCCCTGACCTTCCTCCCGGAGGAAATCGACAGGGCGATGACCTCCATGAAAGCGGGCACTCCACCAGGGCCCGATGGGTGGCCGGTGGAGTTCTTCAAGAGACTCTGGCCGTGCTTTAAACACGTGTTCCACGCGATAGTTAACGGATTTGCGCTGGGTCAAGTGGACCTCTCCCGCCTTAACTACGGGGCGATTAGCCTCATCCCCAAAGTTAAGGGCGCAGACAACATCAAGCTGTTTAGGCCGATAACGCTTATCAACGTTCCGTTTAAACTATGCGCCAAAGCGTACGCCTCGCGGATGGCCCCTATAGCTCAAAGGGTGATTAATAGAAGTCAGACTGCATTTCTAAAGGGGTGCAATATTTTGGAGGGCCCAATTCCGCTTGCGGAGATTGTGCACAAGCTGAAACGAATGAAAGGGAAAGGGGTTTTGCTCAAACTCGACTTCGAGAAAGCCTATGATCGCGTGAACTGGGAGTTCGTGCATGAGGTGTTGCTCAAGAAGGGCCTAGAGGCGGGCTTCGTGCACATAGTTATGCACCTGGTCAGTTGTGGGTAGACTACGATGACGATCAATAGAGAGATGGGTAAATTCTTCCAAAACAGACGGGGACTCCGCCAGGGAGACCTAGCTCTTCGTTGATCTTTAACTTCGTTGCGGATGCGCTCGCAACGATGATTTCAAAGGCTAGAGGGGCGGGTCACGCGAAAGGTTTAGTGCCGCACCTCATCCCAGGGGGGTGACGCATTTGCAATACGTCGACGATACGATGTTGTTGTTGGAGCCGGACGATCACAACACTGCCTCAACCAAGCTGCTCCTACTAGCCTTTGAGATGTTATCTGGGCTCAAAATCAACTTTCTCAAGAGTGAATTTATCACGATGGGTTTGGAGCAGCACGAGAGCGTGAGGATTGCTAATCTACTTAATTGCAAGCCAGGGAGCTTCCCAATTAAGTACCTCGGGCTCCCGATCTCTCACCGGAAACTCGCCATTTCCGAATGGGAGCCCTTCTATGGCAAAGTGGCTAATAGGGTTAGTCCGTGGCGAGGGAGGTTTATGTCTTCGGCAGCTAGACTGATTCAGACAAACTCTAGTCTGTCCTCCCTGCCCCTCTTTACTATGGGGATGTTCCTGGTGGCGTACGGAGTGCATGGAAAGCTCGACACCCCGCGTTCCAAGTTCTTTTGGGAAGGAACCGGAACTAAAAAGAAATACCATTTGTTGAAATGGGCTGCGGTATGTAGACCCAAGAAATTTGGCGGCTTGGGGATTACTAACTCAAAGCTGATGAATGTTGCCTTATTAACCAAATGGTGGTGGAAACTAGCCACTAACGAATTGGGTCTATGGGCAGACTTGCTTCGGGCAAAGTATTTCCCGGATGGAAATGTGTTTAGCGCCATGTCATCGGGTTCGTCGTTCTAGAATGGGATCCAGGCGGTTCGGCCGGCTTTCGCGTTAGGTGCGAGGTTCGAGGTAAAGAACGGCTTGTCGACTAGATTTTGGTTAGATAAGTGGCTGGGAGACAGGCCACTCTGGCAAGCCTTTCCGCAGCTGTACAAGGTGGCCTCGGACACCGACGTGCTGGTGGGGGATGCCTTGCACACGACGCCACCGACGATTCACTTTTTGTGGACTTTGAGCACGGAGGAGCTGGCAAGTTGGGACTTGCTACAGGCCCAGGTCGAGCAACCCCTCCTGGGTCTGGGTGCAGACGAGGTGTCCTGGGACTTGTCGGCGTCCCGAAAGTTCACGGTCAAGTCCATGTATAGCAAATTGACCGAGGGGAACTCGATGGACATAGCTAGGGGGCTATGGAAGGCTAGTATTCCATTAAAGATAAAAATATTTCTTTGGCAAATGTTCCGTAATTGATTACCGACGGCCGACAACGTTGCTAAGCATAATGGCCCATCTAATGGGTCTTGTGTTGTGTGCGAGACGTTAGAGGACGCGAACCATGCATTATTTCAGTGTGCGCTAGCACGTTTTGCATGGAGTGCGGTGCGGGAGGTTTTCCAACAAAACTGGAATCCTAGATCGGGGGCTGAATTGTTGACGATGCTTCAATCGCAGCAGGGGGCCAATGCCAGGGTCTTGTGGCGATGCGTGGGAGCATTACTTTGGTCACTCTGGACGATAAGAAACAAGATGACAATGGAGCACAAGTTCCCTGCTAACCCGACTGATGTCATTTTTAAATGCCATCTTTTTTTTACAGACGTGGACACCGTTGGAGAAACAATATGATATTGAACTCATGAAGAGCATGATGGAGAAGATTGCCAGCAGTATTCCGAGACTTCGTCAAGCAACTTGGGCTTCCATGAGCGTTTTATCTTTTGGTTTTGTGTGGTGTGTCAGGAGGGATGTTCGATGTTCATTCAGGCGCTAGGTTGGGGCCTTGTCCTCTGAACTTTGGTTATGTTTTACGCATGGCCGGTGAGGCCGGTTGAAACCTGCGGTTCTTGGGTGTGTTAGTTGTTTATAAACTTTGTGATGCTGCTTTCGTGGCTTTATTAATTTAAATCCGGACGTGTCTAGCGTCTTCGTTTAAAAAAAAGCATTTCGTATGTTTTTTCTAGCAGTTTTAGTTGTATCGAAGATGATAGTTTCTCGAGAGCAACACGGATTTTTAGAATGATGGCAGTTTTGAGCTTTCTTTCTAGAAGTTTTATGTGGTCTGAATAAACTGTCATCCTCGACCAACTAAAACTGTCATCAAACATTCGTAATGTCACCTGTCCCCGTGAACGTCAGCCAGAGGATCCTATTTTGTAATCAGTAACTGAAGGAGTGAGACGAGAATATGAGCCTACACTGAAGTACACATACTGCCAGTAAGAAGTATGCAACGTCTCACTGAAGGCCAAATGCTGCAGAAGAACTAAATTATGAATTCGGCACGCACGCCTACACCGTACAAATCTTGCGAAAGAGGCAAGGACAAGCATCACACCATGGAATCCCAGAGAAGCCACTGCATTTATTTTGATTTTCCTTCTTCCTTTTTTTTCTGAGAAAGAGTGAACCATCATCCCACTGCATCTTGCACGCCCATCTTTTCTGACGAAAAGAGGTCACATCATCGGAGGTTGATCACTTATTAATGGCCGGATTTGGCGCTCCTCGAGATTGTTCATCTTCCACATGATTCAAGAAGGCGTAAAATGCCACGTCGGAAGACCCACCTTCCTTGATGGCTTCTGCAGCCATCTCTTTCGCCATGGCCGCCCTCTCTCGAAGCTTTTGCCCTTCCTCCGACTCCATTACCAGCCTCACCTTGGCATGCACCTCCTCGGCCTTCACGGACGACTCCTCGTAGCCCTCCACCGCCACCCCGATCTTCATCTCCTCCACCAGGTGTATCTTGTTCAGCCTCTGCTCCGCGTACAGCGGCCAGCAGATCATCGGCACGCCGGACATGACCGCCTCCAGCGCCGAGTTCCACCCGCAGTGCGTCACGAACGCTCCCACGGCCTCGTGCCGCAGCACCTCCGCCTGTGGCGCCCAGTTCTTCAGAACCAAGCCCCTGTCCCCGGTTCTCTGCAAGAAACCATCAGGAAGCAACGCCTCCAGATCCGGCTCGCCGGACTTGCTCTGCTCCTCGCGTGGGCTACGCACGGCCCACAGGAACCGGTGGCCGGAGTTCTCTAACCCGCTAGCCATCTCTCTCAGCTGAGCCGCCGAGAAAACACCCCCGCTGCCGAAGCAGAGGAACACCACGCTCTCCTTTGGCTGCCTGTCCAGCCACTCGAGGCAAGCGTGCCTCTCGCCGCTTTGACCGCTCACGCCGCCGTCGACCAATGGCCCGATGCAGTATATTTGCGGCGTGGAGCGGCCGCCGGACACGCAGAGGCCATCCCGGAGAGCTTTGACGGCTCTCGACTCCAGCCACTCGAAGCTGTTCACCAGAATGCCTCTCGCTTCCGGCATCCGCGCCAGCTGCTGCACTCGTCTCTTGCACAGGTCGCTCTCCCGGTCTGCCATGGTGTCCGGCATCTCCAGAGCGCGAACCGGCGGCACGCCGGAGAAGGGGAGCGCCGTGTCTCCCATGTCCTTGAACGAGAAAGGCGCCGCGCGGAAGATATCAGGAACCTGGAGGTAGATCGCGAGGTCGGCGGCTGCGGACGCGTAGAACATGTACGCGGGGACGGCGAGCTCCGCGGCGACGTCGAGGGCGTCGACGCAAAACATGTCGAGGACGATGGCATCGACGGCAGGGAGCGAGCGGAGGAACTCTCGGAGCACAGGGCTCGCGAGGCGGAGCTCGTCGAGCATACGCAAGGCTGTGTTGGAGTACTGCTCATTGGTGCTCGCAGGCTGGATGGGCAGGAGGTGGACTGCTATGGAGGGGGAAGCGCTGGCGAGGCGGGTGACCGCGGCTTCCAGCACGGGGTCCTTCCCCGGCGGGTCGACGACGGCGATGGTGACGGCCACGCCACGGCGGAGGAAGGCCTTGGCCAGCTGGACCATGGGGTTCAAGTGGCCGACGCCTAGTGAGGGGTAGAGGACCACCGTCTTCTCCGCCATGCCGGCTCACAGTCACAAGATTTGCAACTCGCTAGAGGTTGGGCTGATTAGCAGAGAATGAATGGAAAACTGGCGAACTCAAGTGCGGTTTGCAAGAGTGAGTGGTGGTGAACCGGCGATCCTCGGCAATCATATATCAGCCATGGGCCATCATATATCAGCCACACACTTATATCAGCCATGGGTCACAAGCCCATCCCCTTTTGAGAAAGGATGCTAACCAAAGGACAAAGGTGATGCCTGCCATACCCATGAATGACTCGTCGAGAGGGCATTTTGCAGCGAGCCAGCGACCCAACGAGCATTCACGTAGGAGTACTATCTTGGCTGGTCCTCTTGGAGCTGTGGACAACAACGAGAAAAAGGAAAGCTCCCCCGATTTTGTTCTAAGAACAAGACGAATAAAGGAAATGCAAAGTTGCTGGTTGAGTGACATAAACTGCAGACGATAGATTCGGCACTGCGTGGTTGAGCTGTCGTTGCCTCGTTGGCTGACAATGGAGCACACGGACTGTGAATAGTAGTGGTGGCGACGCCGCGGGATCCGATAGGCTCCTATCATGTCATGCGGGAAGGCCATCAAAATTCAGTCCCAGATTAGCGGGCGCTACATGCATGGGGTCACGCTCTACACGGTTGTTGCAGGAGAGCTGATCCTCACTTTAACATGAGCTAGCATGTAAGTTTCCTCATGCTTTCGGGATGATCTACGACAAGTTTTGTCTATGCACGTTACGTCACAGGACTGGATTAAGTTTGTGGGCTACAACTCAATCGGGTTCAAGTTGTTTCTTCGTGGTTGTTGCGTCGGCGTGTACAACTGCATTCGTAGAGAAAACGGATCGTGTAACTTCCGCTCTCTCTGGAAAGCGAGTAGCGAGGCAGAGCGGTCCCTCCCCAGCTGCGGCCAATCCGCCGGCTTCCCTTCCGTCCCTAGCCGCTCCGGCGGTGGCGGAAGGGCCGGGGAACCTTGGCTCCCTATTTATCCAATGTTGTCAGGTTGAAGCTTTGTATTTCGGATGATGGTGTTTGGTCGGTGCCAGCGTCAACACAGTGAATAAGGTTTTTTTGGGTCATCGTCTCGACAGCGTCGAGGAGCCATGTGTCCTTCTAAGGTCTTCAAGATGGTGATGGAGCTCTCGCTACAGGTCTTGTTTCTTCGACTTTGTCATCGTCACACCGACTTGTCCGGCGTGCGTCGCTTCCTCCCGGACACCTTGCTCTCACACGCCCTCTCCGACCTTTTCACCTTCATTTGTTACATAAATTTGTTGATCTTTAATCTTATTAGCACCTTTGTTCTTCTTTTTTTTGAAATGATAGGGGTCGCCTCCCTGCCCCAACTTTTTATTAAAAAAGCAAAGGCAACCACAGCAGACTGCAGACTGTTAACAGCTCTCGGCTCCAGCCAGAAAGTAGCTGCAGCAGAGTTATTACAATGAGAGATTAGCCAAAGGTTTTATCGTCCCAAAGATGAAAACTAAAACTAGTCTGAGGCCCACCGGAAAAGAAGCAACATAGCTACAAGAGGGATAACTCCATGTGACATAACAGCTCCGCTACCAAACTACCCCGGAGCCATCGACCCGCCAAGCGATTCTAAGCAGTTCCCCGCGATGATGGTCGAGCAGCCTCAAGGATCGGAGGAGTAGCGTAGCTTGGGAATCCACACACTGGATTTTTCATTGGCGAATATGTCTCCCCACCAAGTCCAGCACACACCTGATACTTCGCCAACTTCGTCCCTGAAAAACAAATTCATTCCGAAGCAACCATAAGCTCCATAAGGTAGCAGCAGAAACTAAGTTGATCGCATCATAGCATTTTTTCTTCTTCCAGAAGGGAATAAAAGAGTTGAAAGACTCAAGTATAGTCATCTCAACACACTCAGATATCACCAGCCAAACTTGTCGGGCAACCACACAGTCAAAGAACAAATGATGTATACTTTCAAGTTCATTAAAAAAACACAAGTCAAGTCCTCCACATGTTGACGTTTTGACAAATTATCCCTAGTTAAACTCTTGTTGTGCACCATCAACCAGAGAAACACATGGATATTCGGGGGAACTTTTATTTTCCAGATGTAATCCTTCCAAACAGAAGCCACTCCCCCAAAATTGATCATTTATAAAAACATTTCACAGAGTATAAACCCCTACTTTCTGAGCCCCAAACAGGCTTATCAGCAGCATTAGAAGGGGAAAACCCTCTAACCAGATTTAGCATTTCTTCCCACCTACGTAAATTATCTTCATCTACACATCTCCTAAAGGTCAACTACAAGTTCACTCCATCCCAAATCTGGGCCACAGAAGCATCTTGTTGCTGACAAATAATGAACAGGTCCCAGAACCTGGTTTTAAGTGAATAGTCACCAATCCAGGTGTCATGCCAAAAGGACACATTCCACCATCCCAGGGATCCACTTGTAAAAAAAATTGGCAGCAGAGAATGCCCAAGTGATACTCTTCCAAAAAGGAGAGCCCACCCCAGTTCTGGACCAGAGGATGTTTGGTTTATCCACATTGTATTTAAACCTAAGAAGCCCTTTTCCAATCACTATCTCTATCATCAAAAAACCCTTTACTCCATGCAGCCAGCAAAGACATATTGAATCCCTAAGATTAGGGACACCCAAGCCACCCCATTCCTTCTTTTGAGAAATCATCCCCCAATTGGCCAAATGGTATTTATGACTGTCCCCCATATTACCCCAAAAGAAGTGAGACATCTGGGATATAATAGCCACTAGTGCACGTCGGTCCTAAACAAACAGTTTTTAACCCCTTTCCGCGACGGCATTTGGAACCGTCGCCAAGTGAGTGTGTGCGATAGGGTGTCCTTCCCACACGACCCAAAAATCGTCGGGGATAGGTCTCCTGGGACACAGGCTGGGGCCGTGTGCGATCGGGCGAGACATCGAAATCCAATCATTTCCATAGGTATGTACATCCCACACGGTAATCCGAGAAAATCATTTCCGTATGTATGTACATCCTACACGGTAATCCGAGAAAATCATTTCCGTAGGTATGTACATCCCACACGATGAATCCCAGAAAAACATTTCCGTTCGTATGTATATCACACACAGTCAATCCAAGGAATACGTTTTTGTTCTTATGTACATCTCACACAGTCAATTCAGGGAAAACATTTCCGTTCATATGTATATCACACACAGTCAATCCAAGGAATACGTTTCTGTTCTTATGTACATCTCACACAGTCAATTCAGGGAAAACGTTTCCGTTCGGACGTAAATCCCACATAGTTTTATGTGTAGGCTCGTGTGTGAAAGGTGTAACTATCACACACGGTCTTCCTTGGTTAACTGTTTGCTTTTATCAACTATATCACACACGATTTGATGAAGAAAACTGTGTGGCATTGGGCTATCCATCGCAAGCGCTTTTACTGCTAGAAACTGTTTGCAAAGGTCCATGACACATTTAGCAGGTTTATTAGTTTACAATTAATAATTCCAGTATTACGCAAATTCACATTTCATATCGAACAGCTGTTTACCAATTTCATATTAGGCACATAAATATATTATAACATCACAGTACGGTTACTACATGAAAACAACACAGTACAACATATAGCTAGTTCAACTTCATAAGAACAATATATTCATTCCCCTAATCGAGACCATCCAGGCTTGTCTTATCCACCTCTGCTTTCAGTTCAGTAAGAACCCGTTTTGCACGGGCCAACTGGGAAAGTGCCTCCTCCTTCGCCAACACCATCTTAGCGAAGTCTGATTTAAAAAATCTGAGGTCATTCTCCACCTTCAACTTTTTATCCCGCATCTTGAAATATGCTTCAGCGTTGACAAGACTTTCTGTAAGCCTACCTGTGTTCACTTCCTCATACATGCTCCAGAGCTTCGTTAGGCACATCTTCAAAGACTCTGGCCACTCTTGATCAACCCACTCCAAGTAAGAACACTTCCGTTCATCCTATAATATTTAAAACTAGATCAGTAACAATTGTAGGGGAAATGGGTTTATAGCAACATAGAAAATCATCAATGCTTATTTTGAAAAACTAAAGAAACATGTTAATTATGACATATCTTCTCAAAAAGATCAATGTGCAAATGAAATAATTGGTACTGAGACAACAACCAAATTCTGGAACATCAGAAGCTATAATTAACTACAATGATGCTACAAGTTCTTACTCATGTACAATAAATAACAAATTGAACATTTTATGAGGAAGGTAAATATAACTGCAACAGCATAGTGACAGTGTTTGGATGACAGCAAATTGATACTAACAGGTGTGTACATGCACAAATTTAGTAACATAGAACTAATAGCACTAAGGCCGTCCACTATGTATGCCAAAACTAGTGTAAAGACAGCAGTTGCTACATCTCGCACCGGTGCCCTGAACTGGCGAGCCGATGTGGCGGAAAAAAAATCAGGGACCCGGACTCTGGAGCACGTAGTTGCTCCGATGCCCAGTTCCTTCGTGCCATGAAGATTTAGTATTTTATTGCTTGGCTGCTCGGATGTGTGAACCAAAGTTGGCTGCACAAACTGCTGAAGCGGTGCCAAATAATTTTCTAATGGCACCGCTGATGAGAAGGCAACAATTTAAGATACTAGGTATAAACTGTGACACTGTCTTAGGATGGGTTTGGTTGAAGGTGTGGTATGAATGGGTTGGGACCGTGACAGTGTCTGAATCACATCTAACAAATGATTTGTAACAACGGAAGAGGGTCTAACCTTCTCTGCAGATGCCAGAAACTTCCTCCCAGTGTCCACAGAATCAAACGCAAGTAGCTTCACGCATGGAGATTGATGGTGACAATGAGCAGATAGATCTTCAGCCACCCCGCTCCATTCGTTGCCACCGATGGTCTTAGGGAGCTACAAGAGGAAGAAACGACTCAAATCGACCTCCGGGTAAAAATCCTTCATTCCAAGTCATAGCCCAAGAGAGAGAAGAGAGGCATACCCAGGTGGTGAAGGAGTAGTCGCCAGAGGAGGAACCGCTGGAGATGTCTTTGAAGAAGACCATGGCGACCCCAGCGGTAGGATGCGAGACGGCGAGAGCGAGGAAGCGGCTATAGCTTAGCAAGGAAGGAAGGAAGGAAGGAGGAAATAGGGGAAATGTGACTTGTGGTCGGGAAGAAAAGGGGGTGGGGAAGGGGGGCGGGGTAGATATTTTGGCGGTAGGCAAAAATATTGGAAATGTAGAGGGAAACTTTGCGCGCGGTGCCGCCGGACCATTCACTTTGAACGATTGTGTGCATCAGAAACGATTCTTCTGCTTTGCGCGCATGGGATGAGTTTGATAATTCAAATTTTGGTCTCAAGGCATGGCACATTCACTTTGAACACGCGCGATGCCGCCGGACCATTCACTTTGAACGATTGTGTGCATCGCAAATGATTCTTCTGCTTTATGCGCATGGGATGAGTTTGCTAATTCAAATTTTGGTGGAAATTTCCCCGGGTACGTCATTGCATAATTTAACATCGCTTGCTAATTTGGGCACACAAAAGAGCGTACAGCAGACAGACCACACTTACTGAATCGAGCAATTTTAGTAATTACACAGAGCCAGTTGACCTAAACATTGCTCTAACAAAAGACCAGCATTAAAAACAAAGCCTAAGTACGCATAATTAAAAATCCGCCGCCGCGCCGGCCTATGCATCGCCGGTGTGAGATGAGACGTCGATGACTTGTCCTGGCGACATGCCGCCATTGGTGGACTTCGCGTCCCCCTGCTGAAGTCGACCGCGTCCTCGTCCTCGGCGCCGCCCTCAAGGTTGTAGTACTCATAGTAGTGGTTGCGCCAGAACTCGCGTTGGTACTCCACCGCCGATACCTCGACGGAAGACTCTTCTCTACCTCGACCTCGGCCACGCGCAACTCCTCCTCCCGGCGCTCCTCGATCTCCACCGCCTCCTGCATCTCTAGCTCCCGCTCGGCGACCTCATGAGGAAGCAGGTGCTCCATGGCCACCGCCGCCTTTTCAGACGTGGGTTGCATGCTGGAGTCCGAGGTGGCCTGGAATATCTTGGCGTGTGCATCCTCGATCTTGGCATGGATGGCCTTGACCCGGGCCAGGGCCACATCAGCGGTACAGATGGCAGCTCGAGCACTCTCGAAGTTGGCAGCCGCCGTCGCAGCAGCTGCTGCAGCCATCTCGGCTGCTGCAGCTGCCCTGTCGGCTGCCGCAGACGCCCTCTCGGTGGAAGCGGCCGCGCTCAATGCGGATGCG
>NC_057802.1:388929058-389058357 GCF_018294505.1 Triticum aestivum
GTGGCCATCGTACGGGCCTTCACGAAGCGTTTCTACGGCATCATCTTTGCAAGAAGGGAGTGCGGGAATGGGGATCGGGATTCGTGGATTCAGGGGTTGCCGACACTAGAGCAGACGAGCCGGCGAAGCTTAAGGAGGGAGACTTAAATAGACCCAGATATTTTCATCGCAAACGGTTCCTAGAAAACAATTGTGTGTGATGTTGTAGATATTTTTTATTAGCTGTGAAAGACTAATTTGGAATAAAGTGCCAACGGATGGTGTTTTAAATGAACGAGAAATTTTGTAGTACTAATACAACTGTCATGTCAAATTTTGGAAAACTTCAGGGGTCATTTGACCTTCTAAGACATTTAAGTGATTTTCTAGCCATTTAATGAACGTAATTGAAATTTGAACTACATGTACATACAACAGCTAACCATAACGGTTTGAAAACTCATATTTTTGTCTACTTGTGTGCGATTTAATTCCATGTGCAGTAAATTGGAAGGAATTTTCAAACATATTGGTCTAACGGCTATGACACAATTAAGCATGGAGTGACATGGCATTTTAATTCCAAAAAAAAAAATCAGAAACACATGAAACCTTGGTTGATGTAATGTCATGCCACCAAAATGATGTGGTAAAAAATTAGCATGTTTGACCAAAGTTTGGACACACACCCCTCACAAACCGGAGCAACTCACTACAAGGCTCGTGGTTCCGAAAGGGAACAATGCATGTTTGATGACGAACGGGAGATAGCTTCCTCTTACGGCCTTCGAATTTTTTCCTACGTCTAACATGCACTACTACAACTGTAATGTGAAAATTTTGAAAATTCTAGGGATCATTTGACCTTTTAAAGACATTTAAGTGATTTTCTAGCCATTTAATGACCGTAATTCAAATTTGAACTACATCTACATGCAACGCGTAACCAAAACGGTTTGAAAAATCATATGTGTGTACTTGTGTGTGAGTTAATTCCATGTGCAGTAAACCAGAAGGAATTTTCAAACATATTTGTATCACGACATGGACACATATGCATGAATACGTATACATGGAGTGGCATGGCATTTTAATTCCAAAAAAATCAGAAACACATGAAACCTTGTTTGATGTAATGTCATGCCACCAAGATGATGTCGTAAAGGAATTGGCATGTTTGACGAAAGTTTGGACACACACCCCTCACAAACCGGAGCAACTCGCTAGAAGGTTCGTGGTTTCGAGATGGAATAGTGCATGTTTGTGTAACATCCCAATTTTCCTACATTAGGATGTTATTAGATCATTCATATGCATATCATATTTTTATTGCATTATTTGCTTTTTCAGAATATTCAAATCATTATGCAACAAAAGGCAATTTATTTGGAGTGGAGATAATGTGACTTCTCCCCTGTTTAAAAATGTTCATAATGTGCAGAATATTATTTCCAGTTCATCTAATATGTTCAGGTAATTTTTGCAATCTTCAAAATATTTTAATTGTGTGTTATTTTATTGTTTGTGTGGCCTTTTGCATCAAAATGAATTTCCAAAATTGCATTAGAATTGGAACTAGTGTTCCTGTAGTTTATAGATATAGGGTTATTTTTACTGTGTGTCTAGGTACTTTTATTTAGAATTTATACTGTGTATTTTATTTTATTTATTTTGTTCTGCTGCTGTAGTTTTGTTTAAAAAAAAAAAAACACCAGCCGGCCAGCCGGCCAGCCAGCTAGCCAGCGGCCCAGCTGGCTAGCCAGCCAGCCAGCCAACGCCGCGGTCCAGCTCCCGCCGCCGCAGCCCACTTCCCGCGAAGCGGTACGCCGCAGCGTCGCTCGCACCCGACCCGCGCCCGATCCACCTCGCCTCCAGCCACTGACCATGGGCCCCGCGCCGCTTTCTGCTTCCCCGAGCCGGACGGGCCGCCGCACGCACGCCGAGGCCGACCCAGATCGATCCGGCGCCTGGTCGATCCCGTGCGAGCCAGGGACATCACGCGCGAGCCCAGGACCCCGAAGAACCCTACCGCAGCCCTTCTCCGTCCTTTCCTCGTCCGCACGAGCAGCTAGGGCGAAACGCATCTCGCGGTGGAGCTCGAGCCGCCGCCGTATTCGCCGGTCGTTTCGGCCGCCGTAAGGACACCACCGGCCACACCGTTCACTCCCCTCGACCCTCCGCTCAACGCCGCACCTTGCTGACATATTTTTGTCACCGGAATCGCAGCGGAGTGAGCCGCCCGAGTGAACCCGACGCCGCCGGAGCAGCGGCTGTTCACGTTGTCACCGTCGCCCGCAGAGCATGCCCCGTCGTCGTTTGACCTCACCACTGCGTCCGCAACTCGAAGCCGCCTCCGCCCGTAACCTCACCTTCGCCGGAGACCCGCCGGAGAGCCGCCGCCACCTACGCCCGAAGCCGCCACCGTTTTCTCTGCTTTGCTGGTGAGCACGCGCGCATGCAAATTTTCCAGCCAATCACACGTTGACACTTGGCACCGCTACAGTAAATGCCACAGTAACCACTACAGTGGAACAGAGTTTTCTTTTGTTTTATTTTCAGATTTTCACCAAAACTTCAACTAGCTATATCTTTTAACCTATATGTCCAAATTAGGTGATTCTTTTTCCTATGATCTCACAAAAATCAGCACATTATCACAGTACCAACTTTGCACATGTTTGCACTGTTCAAATTTGAATTCGTTTGAATTTGAATTAAATCTTCCGGAGGCCATAACTTTTAAATCGTTTATCGGAATCGAGTGATTCTTTTTGCATTGTGACCGTGGTGCAATTTAGGTGCTGTTAAGCTTCTGTTGTCGAGTTTTAAAAATGGTTTTCTTGCAGTTGGTTTTGTTTTGGTTCTATTCGTGTTCCGGTGATTGATTTGTTGAATTGTGTGAAACGTGTAGATTGTCCGGAGCGTGACGCGAGCTATTGTCAGGAGTGTGACTTTTTGAACCAGAACCAAGGCAAGTCATGTTGATCATCCTTTACCTATTGTTTTCTATGCATGTAGTTATATCACACTATGAATATATGCATGTATAGGAGTATTATATATGTTGGCTATGCAGATTGTTTTATTTTATATATTCTGGATCATACGTTGTAATAAATGATGCACTTGCTATTCTGGTATTCATCTATACTGTGTGTGCTAGCGAGTTCGATCTAGGGACTAGCACGGTAAGCACAGAGACTCAAATCCTTCGAGGTTTGGTCGTTACAGTTTGATGACGAACGGGAGATAGCTTCCTCTTACGGCCTTCAAATTTTTTCTACATCTAACATGCACTACTACAACTGTAATGTGAAATTTTGGAAAAATTCTAGGGGTCATTTGACCTTTTAAAGACATTTAAGTGATTTTCTAACCATTTAATGACCATAATTCAAATTTGAACTACATCTACATGCAACGCCTAACCAAAACGGTTTGAAAAATCATATATGTGTACTTGTGTGCGAGTTAATTCCATGTGCAGTAAATTAGAAGGAATTTTTAAACATATTGGTCTCACGACATGGACACATGCATACGTATGGATGGAGTGACATGGCATTTTAATTCAAAAAAATAGAAAAATGATCAGAAACACATGTGCCTTGGTTGATGTAATGTCATGCCACCAAGATGATGTGGTAAAAAAATTGGCATGTTTGGCGAGCGTTTGGACACACACCCCTCACAAACTGGAGCAACTCTCTAGAAGGTTCGTGGTTCCAAGAGGGAGCAATGCATATTTGATGATGAACGGGAGATAGCTTCCTCTTACGGCCTTCAAAATTTTCCTACGTTTAACGTGCACTAATACAACTGTCATGTGAAAATTTGGTAAATTTTAGGGGTCATTTGACCTTTTCAAGACATTTAAATGATTTTCTAACCATTTAATGACCGTAATTCAAATTTGAACTACATCTACATGCAACGCCTAACCATAACGGTTTGAAAAATAATATTTTTGTGTACTTGTGTGTGAGTTAATTCCATGTGCAGTAAATTAGAAGGAATTTTCAAACATATTGGTGTCAAGGCATGGGCACATGCATGGAGTGCGTGCCATGGCATTTTAATTCCAAAAAATTAAAAAATAATCAGAAGAACATGAAACCTTGCTTGATTTAATGTCATGCCACCAAGATGATGTGGTAAAGAAATTGGCATGTTTTACGAAAGTTTGAACACACACCCCTCACAAACCGGAGCAACTCGCTAGAAGGTTCGTGGTTTCGAGAGGGAACAATGCATGCTTGATGACGAACGGGAGATAGCTTCCTCTTACGGCCTTGAATTGTTTTCTACGCCTAACGTGCACTACTACAACTGTAATGTGAAATTATGGAAAATTCTAGGGATCATTTGACCTTTCAAATACATTTAAGTGATTTTCTAACCATTTAATGACCGTAATTCAAATTTGAACTACATCTACATGCAACGCCTAACCAAAACGGTTTGAAAAATCATATCTGTGTACTTGTGTGCGAGTTAATTCCATGTGCAGTAAATTAGAAGGAATTTTCAAACATATTGGTCCCACGACATGGACACATGCATACGTATGCATGGAGTGACATGGCATTTTGATTCAAAAAAATAGAAAAATGATCAGAAACACATGAAACCTTGGTTGATGTAATGTCATGCCACCAAGATGATGTGGTAAAGAAATTGGCATGTTTGACGAACGTTTGGACACATGCCCCTCACAAACCGGAGCAACTCCCTAGAAGGTTCGTGGTTCCGAGAGGGAACAATGCATGTTTGATGACGAACGGGAGATAGCTTCCTCTTACGGCCTTCAAATTTTTTCCTACGTTTAACGTGCAACTGTCATGTGAAAATTTGGTAAATTTCAGGGGTCATTTGACCTTCTAAAGACATTTAAGTGATTTTCTAACCATTTAATGACCGTAGTTCAAATTTGAACTACATCTACATGCAACGCCTAACCAAAACGGTTTGAAAAATCATATTTTTGTGTACTTGTGTGTGAGTTAATTCCTTGTGCAGTAAATTCGAAGGAGTTTTCAAACATATTGGTGTCAAGGCATGGGCACATGCATGAAGTGCATGCCATGGCATTTTAATTCCAAAAAATTAAAAAATGATCAGAAAAACATGAAACGTTGCTTGATTTAATGTCACGCCACTAAGATGATGTGGTAAAAAAATTGGCCTGTTTGACGAAAGTTTGGACACACACCCCTCACAAACCGGAGTAACTCACTAGAAGGTTCATGGTTCCGAGATGGAACAATGCATGTTTGCTGACGGACGGGAGATAGCTTCCTCTTACGGCCTTCAAATGTTGTCCTACGTTTAACGTGCACTAATACAACTGTCATGTGAAAATTTGGAAATTTTCAGGGGTCATTTGACCTTTTAAAGACATTTAAGTGATTTTCTAACCATTTAATGACTGTAATTCAAATTTGAACTACATCTACATGCAACGCCTAACCAAAACGGTTTGAAAAATCATATTTTTGTGTACTTGTGTGCGAGTTAAAAAATCATCAGACGATGTAAATATCTGGTGTTCAAAAAAGAAACTGTAAAGATCTGGCAAGACAACCGGCCCCCACACGATTGGCACTCAATCTCGCGGCTCGAGGTTTGGTAGGTGATTGGCGGGGATCATTAATCAGACACGGTTCTGTATTGGAAACCGTCAGCTATTATGTTCACACACAGATTTGTTGCGGGAATTGTGTGTAATTCAAACTATAGTACTCGTAAATTCCGGCGACCGGTGTGTGTACTGTCCCCGTCGATCTAGATTCCGACCGCCAATAAATACTACCTTGCTCACGTCATCCCGCCTGCATTCTCATCTACATCCTCCCCTCGCTCGCCCTCTCTCTCTCTCTCTCAAATCTCTGCCATGGCGCAGCCGGTCTGCCCACGTGCCGACGAGGAGTCGCCGCCCCCGAGGACGCTCACTCGATTAGCAGCGACAAGGACCCCTACGTGCTGCCTGACGAGGTTGCATCGGACCCCCCAACTTTGTATTGGTTTTGGGGCCAGTACAATCTTTGTCTGTGGAAGTCGCTGCCGCCGGCTGAGAAAGCCAGGCAAGTGGCGTTCAAGAAGGATATGGCGGAGGAGGAAGCCAGGTACCAGGCGGCCTGTGAAGCCCGTGATGCCGCCTGGAAAAAGGAGGTGGCGGAGCTTTGGGGGCGGGCGCGTCGTCGTGCCGAGGAGGTGTACGAAGACGGGTACTTCGTGAGGAAGGTCATGGGCGCTGGGCGCCTCGTCGCTGCGTGGAGGTGGGCCGATAAGCTCCAGCGTGCCACCGACGAGGAGCTCCGGTGGGCGCCCAACGAAATAGCAAGATCGGCCGCGCGCATCCGCCAGCAAGAGGCAGATCGGTACGTCAAGCGCTGCGAGGCGGAGGAGTCAGAGTACTGCCTCTGCACTGGGAAGACACCGCACACCAGGGAGCTGCTGGCAAGGGGCTGCCGGAATACTGGCCCCAGGAGGGATTATTAGTTTTAGTATTGTTCGTTTTCAATTTTATGCATTGTACCTAGTAGTTAAGTATCATCACATATATGTGATGATATTATTTATATTTATATACATATATATATATTCTGTGATGATCTAATGAACAATTAATATATATATATATATATTATGAATTCCATTTTGTATCTGTTTTTGTATACTAATTTGAATCTAGCTGTTATCATCCACATATACAGAATGGAAAGTGTATATACACACATTGAAACAGAACATATAATAATGGAAAATAGAGTACACACATTAAAACAGAGCAATACTATGATTGCTGTGAATACATAGCTATCCACGTTGAAACGACTTTCCAAAATAAAACGCGTCCATGAGACCATGACCAGCAGCCCTTGCCTAGGGTAGCTCTTGGCTCTGCCTGAACTCGTGCACGCGTTCGTCCAAGTGGTCGACACGCTCGCGGTACATCTGGAGCGCGTCTCGAGCTCCAAGTTGGCTATTTCATCGGAGATCACCAGCTCGAAGGATGCGACGGCCATGTTCCTCTACTGCGCCCAGGTGGACACCTGAGCCAAGGAGGCGGTCGAGCCTACGGACCAACGCGTTGGCATCCAGCGGGCCGCGGACAAGGCGAACGGCAGGACCCACGCGAACGGCGCGGCGGGCGTCCGGTGAAAGTACGGCGTGATACGTCTCCAACGTATCTATAATTTTTTTATTGTTCCATGCTATTATATTATCTGTTTTGGATTTTTAATGGGCTTTATTATGCACTTTTATATTATTTTTGGGATTAACCTATTAACCAAAGGCCCAGTGCAAATTGCTGTTTTTTTGCCTATTTCAGTGTTTCGCAGAAAAGGAACATCAAACGGAACCCAAACGGAATGAAACCTTCACAAGGATCGTTTTTGGAACAAACGCAACCAGGAGACTTGGAGTGGACTGTGACGCCCGGATAGTTAAGCTACAGTAATTCCCTGCTAATGATGGCAAGTCACCACGATTACTATTGGTAAACTCGCGATAATTCAAATCATGTTTGAATTCAAATTTGAAGTCAAGTCAGACAACAAAAGTCTTCAAATATTAAAACCAAAATGTTCTAGATGTGACAAATGATCCCTTGGTAATATTGGTGGAGAATCCACATCTTTATTAGATATTTTAATGCTCAAAAATAAATAAATAGTAGCATAAGCGATTAAGTAAATGCCTTTTATTAACTATAAATACTAAACTATTTTATTCGGGTTTAAACTTTTTGTGGCAGTGAGGGATATTGCTTACTGATTTTGGACCAGCCACACATTTTTCAAAAAAATGGTTTAGTGCTAAAAGTAAATATAAAACACAAAAGAAAGAAAACAAAAGAGAAAAGAATAGAAAAGGATTTCAAAGTAAAGACAAAGGCCCCCCAGCTTTCTCCCTGGGCCTTAGCCACAAGGCCGGCCCACTTACTGTCGTCCCCCTCCTCTGTTCATCAGGGGGGATCGTGGCAACGCATCCACGGCGCCATGGCCGGCCGTGGACACGCGCCGGGCATCCATGCCCCCCCGCCTACTAGTTCCCCCGGACGCCCCTCTCTCCCTCCCCGAAACCCTAGCACCCAGATCCCATACCCCCTCTCGCTTTGCTCTCTCTCTCGCGCAAGGCTGAGCGCTTCCAGCGTCGTCACCCCATCGATCCCGTAGCCACCAAGCTCTCCGGCGCTTGAGGCCGTGTCCAGCTGCTGCGACGTCGTCGGCTATGTCAACTACATGGACGGGGTCAACCTTGGAGCCCCTGCATCAAGCCATGTGACATCGTCTTCTTCCTCGGCCCCAACGAACTTCGTCATCGATTCTGGCAATGTCGAGCCCTCCCCGAGCCCACCTTGCTCATCTACAGGCTCACTGTGAGCCCCTCTTCCTTTCCCCTCTGCTTCCCCCTCGGATTCATGCCGTATCACCGGCGTCCGCGAGCACGGAACTCCACCGTTCGCCATGGCCGACGGGGGTCGAGCACCCCGTGCTCCTGTGCCCCAACCAGTGTTCCCAGTGTGCTCCTGGCACTGCCAGGAGGCCGACGAGCCCAACCGCTCGTCGTGTCGCGCCCTCTAGCCCCAGATCCACCACCGCCGTCGCTCCGGCCGCCGCCTCGCTCATCCCCTGCACCTCGCCTCACGCATCCGCGCACGCCCTCACTGCCCCCCTGCTGGCCGGCCGTGCCCCGCGCCGCGCTGCCCACTCGCCGGCCCCTGCCCGCGTTCACGCCCTGACCGCATTTGCCGTCGCGCGCCCGCTACGCCCGCATGCCCCGCGCTCGTCTGCTGCTCTGTACTGCTATTGTTGTGCGATGCTATTGCCTGCTTGCTGCTGCTCCTGTCGCTTGCGCTGCCTGCTGCTCTAGCTACTGCCACCTAGCACCACCGTTGGCTAGCGCCGCCGCTTGTTGCTGCCACTGCTGCGCTACCGCTGCCTGCTGGCCATGGCCTCCGTGGCCGTGTGCCCGTGTGTGCACACCAGCCATGGCCGAGCTCCCGTGCGAGTGTGTACGTGCTGTGTGTTTGGCGTGTGCACTGTAGCGCGTGCTAGCTTTTGCAAATCTACACTGGATGCCAATATGTACAGCAGCAAAACAACAAAAAAACCTTTTTTAACGTGGGTAAAAATTATACGAATATGTAGTACACTTGTCAAGGTTCAAAACATTACATTAGACCAAATTCAAAAGGTGTGAGGTTTAAATGCTATGACAATGGCAAAAGTCTAAGTTCTGTTAAGTGAAAGACTGAAAACAACTTTATTTTCATGGCTATTTTAGAGCTGTTGATGATCAAGCAAATGAACTCCAATATAGCTAAAAGTGATACTAACATGTAGATCGCAGAATTGCTCACAATTGATATAGGGCACCAAATCATAGGAGGTACAGATCAATAGCAATAGCCTCTGGAAAACGGCTAAGTGCTGTTTAAAACTGAGGTCTTCTCAGACTTACCAGAATTTCAGAGATTTTCAGAAAACTTCGAAAATTCATAGGAATTCAACCGTAGCCCGGATCGAAAAACTTTCTACATGAAAGTTGCTCAGAACGACGAGACGAATCCGGATACGTAGCCCGTTCGTCCGCCACACATCCCTAGCATAGCAAACACGCAACTTTCCCCCTCTGGTTCATCTGTCCGAAAACGCGAAACACCAGGGATACTTTCCCGTATGTTTCCCCCCTTCGTCGGTATCACCTCCTACCGCGTTAGGGCATACCTAGCACCGTGTATTGCCTCGTTATGTTTTGTGATACTTTGTTTGCTCCGTATTTACTGTTTCTTCCCCCTCTTCTCTCCGGTAGACTACGAGACCGACACCGCTGCTGGTGCCCCGACCGACTACGCTGTTGACGACCCCTCCTTCTTGCCAGAGCAACCAGGCAAGCCCCCCCCCTTGATCACCAGATATCGCCTATTCTTCTCTATACTCTTGCATTAGAGTAGTGTAGCATGTTACTGTTGGGGAACGTAGCAGAAATTCAAAATTTTCCTACGTGTCACCAAGATCAATCTAGGAGATGCTAGCAACGAGAGGGGAGGAGTGCATCTACATACCCTTGTAGATCGCGAGCGGAAGCGTTCAAGAGAACGGGGTTGATGGAGTCGTACTCGTCGTGATCCAAATCACCGATGATCCTAGCGCCGAACGGACGTCACCTCCGCGTTCAACACACGTACGGAGCGGGGACGTCTCCTCCTTCTTGATCCAGCAAGGGGGGAGGAGAAGTTGATGGAGATCCAGCAGCACGACGGCATGGTGGTGGAAGTAGCGGGATCCCGGCAGGGCTTCGCCAAGCGCAAGCGGGGAGGAAGAGGTGTCACGGGAGGGAGGGAGGCGCCAGGGCTTGGGGTGCTGCTTCCATGCGCCTCCCCACTATATATAGGGGTGGAGGGGGCTGGTTTCTTGCCCTCCAAGTCCATTGGGGCGTTGACAAAGGTGGGGGAAAGAAATCCCATCATTTCCCTTCCCCACCGATTGTTATCCCCTTTTTTTAGGGATCTTGATCTTATCCCTTCGGGATATGATCTTATTCCTTCTAAGGTGGGATCTTGGTGCGCCTTGACCAGGGGTGTGGGGCCTTGCCCCCATTACCCACGTTCATGTGGGTCCCCCCATGCAGGTGGGCCCCACTTCGGAACCTTCTAGAACCTTCCCGGTACAATACCGAAAAATCCCGAACATTTTCCGGTGGCCAAAATAGGACTTCCCATATATAAATCTTTACCTCCGGACCATTTCGGAACTTCTCGTGATGTCCGGGATCTCATCCGGGACTCCGAAGGACTTTCGGATTTCCGCATACTAATATCTCTACAACCCTAGCGTCACCGAACCTTAAGTGTGTAGACCCTACGGGTTCGGGAGACATGCAGACATGACCGAGACGACTCTCCGGTCAATAACCAACAGCGGGATCTGGATACCCATGTTGGCTCCCACATGTTCCACGATGATCTCATCGGATGAACCACAATGTCGAGGATTCAATCAATCCCGTATACAATTCCCTTTGTCAATCGGTACGTTACTTGCCAGAGATTCGATCGTCGGTATCCCAATACCTTGTTCAATCTCGTTACCGGCAAGTCACTTTACTCGTACCGTAATGCATGATCCCATGACCAAACACTTGGTCACATTGAGATCATTATGATGATGCATTACTGAGTGGGCCTAGAGATACCTCTCCGTCATACGGAGTGACAAATCCCAGTCTCGATTCGTGCCAACCCAACAGACACTTTCGGAGATACCTGTAGTGCACCTTTATAGCCACCCAGTTACGTTGTGACGTTTGGTACACTAAAAGCATTCCTACGGTATCCGGGAGTTGCACAATCTCATGGTCTAAGGAAATGATACTTGACATTAGACAATTATCATGAACAAGGAAATACAATAATAACCATTTTATTATTGCCTCTAGGGCATATTTCCAACAGTCTCCCACTTGCGCTAGAGTCAATAATCTAGTTCACATCGCCATGTGATTAACACTCAAAGTTCACTAGAGTCAATAATCTAGTCCACATCACCATGTGATTAACACTCAATGAGTTCTAGGGTTTGATCATGTTATGCTTACGAGAGAGGTTTTAGTCAACGGGTCTGCAACATTCAGATCCGTGTGTGCTTTACAAATCTCTATGTCATCTTGTAGATGTAGCTACCACGCGCTACTTGAAGCTATTCCAAATAACTGCTCTACTATATGAATCCGGTTTACTACTCAGAGTCATCCGGATTAGTGTCAAAGTTTGCATCGACGTAACCCTTTACGACGAACTGTTTTACCACCTCCATAATCGAGAAAATTCCTTAGTCCACTAGATACTAAGGATAAGTTCGACCGCTGTCATGTGATCCATTCCCGGATCACTATTGTACCCCTTGACTAACTCATGGCAAGGCACACTTCATGTGCGGTACACAGCATAGCATACTGTAGAGCCTACGTCTAAAGCATAGGGGACGACCTTCGTCCTTTCTCTCTCTTCTGCCGTGGTCAGGTCTTGAGTCTTACTCAATACTCACACCTTGTAACACAGCCAATAACTCCTTCTTTGCTGATCTATTTTGAACTCCTTCAAAATCTTGTCACGGTATGTATTCATTTGAAAGTACTATTAAGCGTTTTTGATCTATCCTTATAGATCTTGATGCTCAATTTTCAAGTAGCTTAATCCAGGTTTTCCATTAAAAAATACTTTTCAAATAACCCTGGATGCTTTCCAGAAATTCTACATCATTTCTGATCAACAATATGTTAACAACATATACTCATCAAAAATTCTATAGTGCTCCCACTCACTTCTTTGGAAATACAAGTTTCTCATGAACCTTGTATAAACCCAAAATCTTTGATCATCTCATCAAAGCGTTCATTCCAACTCCGAGATGCTTACTCCAATCCTTAGAAGGATTGCTGGAGCTTTGCATACTTGTTAGCATCTTTCAGGATTGACAAAACCTTCTGGTTGTATCAAATACAACCTTTCCTCAAGAAAATCGTCGAGGAAACAATGTTTTGACATCCTATCTGCAAGATTTCATAAATAATGCAGTAACTGCTAATATAATTCTAACAGACTCTTAGCATCACTACGAGTGAGAAAGTCTCATCGCAGTCAACTCCTTGAACTTGCCGGAAAACATCTTAACGACAAGTCGAGCTTTCTTAATGGTGACACTTACCATCATTGTCTGTCTTCCCTTTAAAATCCATCTGTACCCAACAGCCTTACGACCATCAAGTAGTTCTTTCAAAGTCTATAGTTTGTTTTCATACATGGATCCTCTCAGATTTTATGGCCTCAAGCCATTCGTCAGAATCCGGGCCCACCATCGCTTCTCCATAGCTCGTAGGTTCATTGTTGTCTAGCAACATGACTTCCAAGACAGGATTACGTACCACTCTGAAGTAGTACGCATCCTTGTCGTCCTATGAGGTTTGGTAGTGACTTGATCTGAAGTTTCATGATCACTATCATAAGCTTCCACTTCAATTGGTGTAGGTGCCACAGGAACAACTTCCTGTGCCCTGCTACACATTGGTTGAAGTGACGGTTCAATGACCTCATCAAGTCTCCACCATCCTCCCACTCAATTCTTTCGAGAGAAACTTTTCCTCGAGAAAGGACCCGTTTCTAGAAACAATCACTTTTGCTTCCAGATCTGAAATAGGAGGTATACCCAACTGTTTTGGGTATTCTACGAAGATGCATTTATCCGCTTTGGGTTCGAGCTTATCAGCCTGAAACTTTTTCACATAAGCGTCGCAGCCCCAAACTTTTAAGAGACGACAGCTTAGGTTTCTCTAAACCATAGTTCATACGGTGTCGTCTCAACGGAATTGCGTGGTGCCCTATTTAAAGTGAACGCGGTTGTCTCTAATGCCTAACCCATAAACGATAGTTGTAATTCGATTAAAGACATCATGGTATGCACCATATCCAATAGGGTGCAGTTATGATGTTCGGACACACCATCACAATATGGTGTTCCAGGCGGTATTAGTCGTGAAACAATTTCCACAATTTCTTAATTGTGTGCCAAACTCGTAACTCAGATACTCATCTCTATGATCATATCACAGACATTTTATCCTCTTGTCACGACGATCTTCAACTTCACTATGAAATTACTTGAACCTTTCAATAATTCAGACTTGTGTTTCATCAAGTAAATATTCTCAGCATCTACTCAAATCATCTGTGAAGTAAGAACATAACGATATCCACTGCGTGCCTCAGCACTCATTGGACTGCACACATCAAATGTATTACTTCCAACAAGTTGCTCTCTTGTTCCATCTTACTGAAAACGAGGCCTTTCAGTCATCTTGCCCATGTGGTATGATTTGCATATCTCAAGTGATTCAAAATCAAGTGAGTCCAAATGATCCATCTGTATGGACTTTCTTCATGCATATATACTAATAGACATGGTTCGCATGTCTCAATCTTTTCAAAAACGAGTGAGTCCAAAGATCCATCAACATGGAGCTTCTTCATGCGTTTTATACCAATATGACTCAAGTGGCAGTGCCACAAGTATGTGGTACTATCATTACTATCTTATATCTTTTGGCATGAACATGTGTATCACTACGATCGAGATTCAATAAACCATTCATTTTAGGTGCAAGACCATTGAAGGTATTATTCAAATAGACAGAGTAACCATTATTCTCCTTTAATGAATATCCGTATTGCGATAAACATAATCCAATCATGTCTATGCTTAACGCAAACACCAAATAACAATTATTGAGGTTTAACCCCAATCTCGATGGTAGAGGGAGCATGCGATGCTTGATCACATCAACCTTGGAAACACATATCATCATCTCACCTTTAGCTAGTCTCCGTTTATTCCGTAGCTTTTATTTCGAGTTACTAACACTTAGCAACCGAACCGGTATCTAATACCCTGGTGCTACTAGGAGTACTAGTAAAGTACACATTAATATAATGTATATCCAATATGCTTCTGTCGACCTTGCCAGCCTTCTCATCTACGAAGTATCTAGGGTAGTTCTGCTTCAGTGACCGTTCCCCTCATTTCAGAAGCACTTAGTCTCGGGTTTGGGTTCAACCTTGGGTTTCTTCACTAGAGCAGCAACTGATTTGCTGTTTCATGAAGTATCCCTTCTTGCCCTTGCCCTTCTAGAAACTAGTGCTTTTACTAACCATCAACAATTGATGTTCCTACTTGATTTCTACTTTCGCAGTGTCAAACATCGCGAGTTGCTCAAGGATCATCATGTCTATCCCTGATATGTTATAGTTCATCACGAAGCTCTAATAGCTTGGTGGCAGTGACTATGGAGAACCATCACTATCTCATCTGGAAGATTAACTCCCACTCGATTCAAGTGATTGTAGTACCCAGACAATCTGAGCACATGCTCAACGATTGAGCTTTTCTCCCTTAGTTTGCAGGCTTAAGAAACTTGTCAGAGGTCTCATACCTCTTGACGTGGGCACTAGTCTGAAATCCCAATTTCAGTCTTTGGAACATCTCTTTTGTTCTGCGACGTTTCAAAACCGTCTTTGGTGCCACAATTTTAAACCGTTCAACATTACGCACTGAACTATCACGTAGTCATCAAAACGTGTATGTCAGATGTTCACAACATCCACGAACGACGCTCGAGGTTCAGCACACTGAGCGGTGCATTAAGGACATAAGCCTTCTGTGCAGCAATGAGGACAATCCTCAGTTTACGGGCCCAGTCCGCATAATTGCTACTATCAACTTTCAACTAAATTTTCTCTAGGAACATATCTTAGTAGAACTAAAGTGTAAGCTACGACATTATTTGCAAAGACCTTTTGACTATGTTCATGATAATTAAGTTCATCTGATTATTTAATGAACTCCCACTTAGATAGACATCCCTCTAGTCATCTAAGTGATACATGATCCGAATCGACTAGGCCGTGTCCGATCATCACGTGAGACGGACTAGTCATCATCAGTGAACATCTCCATGTTGATCGTATCTACTATACGACTCATGTTCGACCTTTCGGTCTCTTGTGTTCCGAGGCCATGTCTGTACATGCTAGGCTCGTCAAGTCAACCTAAGTGTTTTTCTTGTGTTCCGAGGCCATGTCTGTACATGCTAGGCTCGTCAACACCCGTTGTATGCAAACGTTAGAATCTATCACACCCGATCATCACCTGGTGCTTCGAAACAACGAACCTTCGCAACAGTGCACAGTTAGGGGGAACACATCTCTTGAAATTTTAGTGAGGGATCATCTTATTTATGCTACCGTCGTTCTATGCAAATAAGATGTAAACATGACAAACATCACATGCAAATCATAAAGTGACATGATATGGCCAATATCATCTGGCGCCTTTGATCTCCATCTTCGAGGCGCGGCATGATCACCTTCGTCACCGGCATGACACCATGATCTCCATCATCATGATCTCCATCGTCATGATCTCCATCATCGTGTCTTCATGAAGTTGTCTCGCCAACTATTACTTCTACTACTATGGCTAACGGTTAGCAATAAAGTAAAGTAATTACATGGCGTTTTCATTGACACGCAGGTCATACAATAAACTAAGACAACTCCTATGGCTCCTGCCGGTTGTCATACTCATCGACATGCAAGTCGTGATTCCTATTACAAGAACAAGATCAATCTCATACATCACATATATAATTCATCATATCCTTTTGGCCATATCACATCACATAGCATACCCTGCAAAAATAAGTTAGACGTCTTCTAATTGTTGTTGCATGTTTTACGTGGCTGCTATGGGTTTCTAGCAAGAACATTTCTTACCTACGCAAAATCCATAACGGTGATATGCCAATTGCTATTTACCCTTCATAAGGACCCTTTTCATCGAATCTGATCCAACTAAAGTGGGAGAGACAGACACCCGCTAGCCACCTTATGCAACTAGTGCATGTCAGTCGGTGGAACCTGTCTCACGTAAGAGTACGTGTAAGGTCGGTCCGGGCTGCTTCATCCCACAATGCCGCTGAAACAAGATAAGACTAGTAACGGCAAGCAAATTGAACAAATCATTGCCCACAACTACTTTGTGTTCTACTCGTGCATAGAATCTACGCATAGACCTGGCTCATGATGCCACTGTTGGGGAACGTAGCAGAAAATCAAAATTTTCCTACGTGTCACCAAGATCAATCTAGGAGATGCTAGCAACGAGAGGGGAGGAGTGCATCTACATACCCTTGTAGATCGCGAGCGGAAGCGTTCAAGAGAACGGGGTTGATGGAGTCGTACTCGTCGTGATCGAAATCACCGATGATCCTAGCGCCGAACGGACGGCACCTCCGCGTTCAACACACGTACGGAGCAGGGACGTCTCTTCCTTATTGATCCAGCAAGGGGGGAGGAGAAGTTGATGGAGATCCAGCAGCATGACGGCGTGGTGGTGGAAGTAGCGGGATTCCGGCAGGGCTTCGCCAAGCGCAAGCGGGGAGGAAGAGGTGTCACGGGAGGGAGGGAGGCGCCAGGGCTTGGGGTGCTGCTTCCATGCGCCTCCCCACTATATATAAAGGTGGAGGGGGCTGTTTTCTTGCCCTCCAAGTCCATTGGGGCGTTGGCAAAGGTGGGGGAAAGAAATCCCATCATTTCCCTTCCCCACCGATTGTTATCCCCCTTTTTTAGGGATCTTGATCTTATCCCTTCGGGATATGATCTTATTCCTTCTAAGGTGGGATCTTGGTGCGCCTTGACCAGGGGTGTGGGGCCTTGCCCCCACTACCCACGTTCATGTGGGTCCCCCCATGCAGGTGGGCCCCACTTCAGAACCTTCTAGAACCTTCCCGGTACAATACCGAAAAATCCCGAACATTTTCCGGTGGCCAAAATAGGACTTCCGATATATAAATATTTACCTCCGGACCATTCCGGAACTCCTCGTGACGTCCGGATCTCATCCGGGACTCCGAACGACTTTCGGATTTCCGCATACTAATATCTCTACAACCCTAGCGTCACCGAACCTTAAGTGTGTAGACCCTACGGGTTCGGGAGACATGCAGACATGACCGAGACGACTCTCCGGTCAATAACCAACAGCGGGATATGGATACCCATGTTGGCTCCCACATGTTCCACGATGATCTCATTGGATGAACCACGATGTCGAGGATTCAATCAATCCCGTATACAATTCCCTTTGTCAATCGGTACGTTACTTGCCAGAGATTCGATCGTCGGTATCCCAATACCTTGTTCAATCTCGTTACCGGCAAGTCACTTTACTCGTACCGTAATGCATGATCCCGTGACCAAACACTTGGTCACATTGAGCTCATTATGATGATGCATTACCGAGTGGGCCCAGAGATACCTCTCCATCATACGGAGTGACAAATCCCAGTCTCGATTCGTGCCAACCCAACAGACACTTTCGGAGATACCTGTAGTGCACCTTTATAGCCACCCAGTTACGTTGTGACGTTTGGTACACCCAAAGCATTCCTACGGTATCCGGGAGTTGCACAATCTCATGGTCTAAGGAAATGATACTTGACATTAGAAAAGCTCTAGCAAACGAACTACACGATCTTGTGCTATGCTTAGGATTGGGTCTTGTCCATCACATCATTCTCCTAATGATGTGATCCCGTTATCAATGACATCCAATGTCCATGGTCAGGAAACCATAACCATCTATTGATCAACGAGCTAGTCAACTAGAGGCTGACTAGAGACATGTTGTGGTCTATGTATTCACACATGTATTACGGTTTCCAGTTAATACAATTATAGCATGAACAACAGACAATTATCATGAACAAGGAAATACAATAATAACCATTTTATTATTGCCTCTAGGGCATATTTCCAACAGTTACTGCTTTCCGTTAATCCTATTCTGCTGCATAGCCTGTCTTTGCCACTACTGTTGTTACCTTTACCTGCAATCCTACATGCTTAGTATAGGATGCTAGTTTTCCATCAGTGGCCCTACATTCTTGTCCATCTGGTGTGCTATACTATCGGGCCGTGATCACTCAGGAGGTGATCACGGGTATATATTATATACTTTATACATGATACATGTGGTGACTAATGTCGGGTCGGCTCGTGGAGCACCCGCGAGTGATTCACGGATTGGGGGCTGAAAGGACCTTTGTCCCGACGGCCCTCTGGGTGGATCTTTGTGGCGGAGCGACAGGGCAGGTTGAGACCGCCTAGGTGAGAGGTGGGCCTGGCCCTGGTCGGTGTCCGTGGTTACATCAATTAACACGCTTAACGAGATCTTGGTATTTGATCTGAGTCTCGCCATTTGGTCTATACGCACTAACCAACTACGCGGGAACAGTTATGGGCACTCGACGTCGTGGTATCAGCCGAAGCCTTCGTGACGTCAGCGATAGAGCGGCGCGCCGGATTGGACTGGAACGCCTGCTAGGCTAGGTCTGCTTCCGGCCGCCCTCGCAACGTGCAGGTGTGCAATGGGCGATGGGCCCAGACCCCTGCGCCATAGGATTTAGACCGGCGTGCTGACCTCTCTGTTGTGCCTAGGTAGGGCTGCGACGTGTTGATCTTCCGCGGCCGGACATGACCCAGAAAAGTGTGTCCGGCCAAATGGGATCGAGCGTGTTGGGTTATGTGGTGCACCCCTGCAGGGAAGTTTATCTATTCGAATAGCCGTGTCCCTCGGTAAAAGGACGACCCAGAGTTGTACCTTGACCTTATGACAACTAGAACCGGATACTTAATAAAACACACCCTTCCAAGTGCCAGATATAACCCGGTGATCGCTCTCTAACAGGGCGACGAGGAGGGGATCGCCGGGTAGGATTATGCTATGCGATGCTACTTGGTGAACTTACCATCTACTCTCTTCTACATGCTGCAAGATGGAGGTGGCCAGAAGCACAGTCTTTGACAGGATTAGCTATCCCCCTCTTATTCTGGCATTCTGCAGTTCAGTCCACCGATATGGCCCTTTACACATATACCCATGCATATGTAGTGTAGCTCATTGCTTGCGAGTACTTTGGATGAGTACTCACGGTTGCTTTTCTCCCTCTTTTCCCCCTTTCCTTTCTACCTGGTTGTGGCAACCAGATGCTGGAGCCCAGAAGCCAGACGCCACCGTCGACGACGACTCCTACTACACCGGAGGTGCCTACTACTACGTGCAGCCCGCCGACGACGACCAGGAGAAGTTAGGCGGATCCCAGGCAGGAGGCCTGCGCCTCTTTCGATCTGTATCCCAGTTTGTGCTAGCCTTCTTAAGGCAAATTTGTTTAACTTATGTCTGTACTCAGATATTGTTGCTTCCGCTGACTCGTCTATGATCGAGCACTTGTATTCGAGCCCTCGAGGCCCCTGGCTTGTATTATGATGCTTGTATGACTTAATTATGTTTTAGAGTTGTGTTGTGATATCTTCCCGTGAGTCCCTGATCTTGATCGTACACGTTTGCGTGCATGATTAGTGTACGGTCAAATCGGGGGCGTCACATGGACGTCAAGGAAGCAACGAGGCGGCCACGAGGCAGGGAGGCGCGCCCCCACCCTCATGGGCCCCTCATAGCTCCACCGACCTACTTCTTTCACCTGTATATACTCTTATACCCTGAAAACATCGAGGAGAGAAACGAAACACTTTTTCCACCGTTGCAACCTTCTGTACCCGTGAGATCCCATCTTGGGGCCTTTTCCGCGCTCTGCCGGAGGGGGAATCGATCACGGAGGGCTTCTACATCAACACCATAGCCTCTCCGATGTGTGAGTAGTTTACCACAGACCTTCGAGTCCATAGTTATTAGCTAGATGGCTTCTTCTCTCTCTTTGGATCTCAATACAAAGTTCTTCTTGATTCTCTTGGAGATCTATTCGATGTAATACTTTTTGCGGTGTGTTTGTCGAGATCCGATAAATTGTGGGTTTATGATCAAGATTATCTATGAACAATATTTGATTCTTCTCTGAATTCTTATATGCATGATTTGATATCTTTGCAAGTCTCTTCGAATTATCAGTTTGGTTTGGCCTACTAGATTGATCTTTCTTGCAATGGGAGAAGTGCTTAGCTTTGGATTCAATCTTGCGCTGTCCTTTCCCAGTGACAACAGGGGCAACAAGGCACGTATTGTATTGTTGCCATCGAGGATAAAAAGATGGGGTTTATATCAAATTGCTTGAGTTTATCCCTCTACATCATGTCATCTTACCTAATGCGTTACTCTGTTCTTATGAACTTAATACTCTAGATGCATGCTGGATAGCGGTAGATGTGTGGAGTAATAGTAGTAGATGCAGAATCGTTTCGGTCTACTTGACACGGACGTGATGCCTATGTTCATGATCATGCCTAGATATTCTCATAACTATGCTCTTTTCTATCAATTGCTCGACAGTAATTTGTTCACCCACCGTAGAATTTGCTATCTTGAGAGAAGCCACTAGTGAAACCTATGGCCCCCGGGTCTATTTTCCATCATATTAATCTCCCGCCAACGTGTTATTTCTGTCGCTGTTTATTTTGCAATCTTTACTTTTCAATCTATACAACAAAAATACCAAAAATATTTATCTTATTATCTTTATCAGATCTCACTTTTGCAAGTGGCCGTGAACGGATTGACAACCCCATTATCGCGTTGGTTGCAAGGTACTTGATTGTTTGTGCACGTACTAGGGATTTGCGTGTAGTCTCCTACTGGATTGATACCTTGGTTCTCAAAAACTGATGGAAATACTTACGCTACTTTGCTGCATCACCCTTTCATCTTCAAGGGAAAACCAATGTATGCTCAAGAGGTAGCAAGAAAGATTTCTGCGCCGCTGCCGGGGAGATCTACGCACAAGTCAAGACATACCAAGTACGCATCACAAACTCTTCTCCCTCGCATTACATTATTTGCCATTTGCCTCTCGTTTTCCTCTCCCCCACTTCACCCTTGCCGTTTTATTCGCCCTTTTTCATTCGCTTCCTTTTGCTTATCGTTTGTGTGTTCGCTTTTTGTGCGTTTCGTTACCTTCATGTCTGAAACTGGGGAGGTTATCATTGGTAAGGATAATAGTAATAACATGGAAAACTTTGATGCTTTTGATGATCCTCATGAAGAACCTACTATTTTACACACTAAAAAGTATCGGATTGGTAGTGGTAATATCATTGGGAAAGGAGTTATTCAAGATTTCTTTACTTGTGTCGGCGCCCTCCCACTATTTGTGGGTCTATTCTTCATAGAACTAGTAGTCTTGTGGATGCTATATCTTTGCTCGTAGTTGAACTTGAAAGACAGTTTATTCATATGCATCCTTGCGTAGAAAGGATTTTCCTAAAATTTTCCAACATCGAGCATTCTTCTGTTAAGCGTGCAGCTACTATGTTTTTGGCACATGAGTTCAGATTTATAATGAAAGAGGCCAATGAAATTTTTGCGCATTATAGGGTGGACGCTGGTCGTCCTCCCATAGAAGCTATCCTTTTTAATCAAGAAGACATAATGCGTTTACGATATTTAGATCATGTTGCTTCCAGTGAAAACCTTAGAAAGAAGGTTCCTACTGATGTTCTAGTTGATAGAATCTCTAAACTTGATGATGATTTTGCTATTAACAATGGGTTAGGTTTTTCTCTTGAACAAAGGCTCATGACTTTTTGCCAAAAGAATGCTTATAATGATGAATTAGTTGTGCAATATAAGGGGCCAAAGGAGGAACCCATACCTCCCGAGCTTGATCTTGGGGACTTTTGTCCCATTAAATTTAGCCCTTTTGATTACTTTTGCTTGCCACAAAGAAAACTTGCTGCTGAACGTAGGGAATATGAGATGAGTTTTCTGTTGGAGATCGTTGCAGAAATTAAAAAAATTCTACGCATCACCAAGAACAATCTATGGAGTCTTCTAGCAACGAGAGGGAAAAGAGTGCATCTACATACCCTTGTAGATCGCGAGCGGAAGCGTTCAACTGAACGGGGTTGATGGAATCGTACTCGTCGTGATCCAAATCACCGATGACCGAGCGCCGAACGGACGGCACCTCCGTGTTCAACACATGTACGGTTGGGGAAGACATCTCCTCCTTCTTGATCCAGCAAGGGGAGGGAGAGGTTGATGGAGATCCAGCAGCACGACGGCGTGGTGGTGGAAGCAGCGGGGATCTCGGCAGGGCTTCGCCAAGCTCAGCGAGAGGGAGAGGTGTCACGGGAGGGAGAGGGAGTGCCAGGAGCTTTGGGTGCTGCTCCCATGCGCCTCCCCACTATATATAGGGGTGGAGGGGGCTGGTTTCTTGCCCTCCAAGTCCATTGGGGCGTTGGGAAAGGTGGGGGAAAGAAATCCCATCATTTCCCTTCCCCACCGATTGTTATCCCCCCTTTTTAGGGATCTTGATCTTATCCTTTCGGGATATGATCTTATTCCTTCTAAGGTGGGATCTTGGTGCGCCTTGACCAGGGGTGTGGGGCCTTGCCCCCACTACCCACGTTCATGTGGGTCCCCCCATGCAGGTGGGCACCACTTCGGAACCTTCTAGAACCTTCCCGGTACAATACCAAAAATCCCGAACATTTTCCGGTGGCCAAAATAGGACTTCCATATATAAATCTTTACCTCCGGACCATTCCGGAACTCCTCGTGACGTCCGGGATCTCATCCGGGACTCCGAACAACTTTCGGTTAACCGCATACTAATATCTCTACAACTCTAGTGTCACCGAACCTTAAGTGTGTAGACCCTACGGGTTCGGGAGACATGCAGACATGACCGAGACGACTCTCCGGTCAATAACCAACAGCGGGATCTGGATACCCATGTTGGCTCCCACATGTTCCACGATGATCTCATCGGATGAACCACGATGTCGAGGATTCAATCAATCCCGTATACAATTCCCTTTGTCAATCGGTACGTTACTTGCCCGAGATTCGATCGTCGGTATCCCAATACCTTGTTCAATCTCGTTACCGGCAAGTCACTTTACTCGTACCGTAATGCATGATCCCGTGACCAAACACTTGGTCACATTGAGCTCATTATGATGATGCATTACCGAGTGGGCCCAGAGATACCTCTCCGTCATACGGAGTGACAAATCCCAGTCTCGATTCGTGCCAACCCAACAGACACTTTCGGAGATACCCGTAGTGCACCTTTATAGCCACCCAGTTACGTTGTGACGTTTGGCACACCCAAAGCACTCCTATGGTATCCGGGAGTTGCACAATCTCATGGTCTAAGGAAATGATACTTGACATTTGGAAAAGCTCTAGCAAACGAACTACACGATCTTGTGCTATGCTTAGGATTGGGTCTTGTCCATCACATCATTCTCCTAATGATGTGATCCCGTTATCAATGACATCCAATGTCCATAGTCAGGAAACCATGACTATCTGTTGATCAACGAGCTAGTCAACTAGAGGCTCACTAGGGACATGTTGTGGTCTATGTATTCACACATGTATTACGATTTCCGGATAACACAATTATAGCATGAACAATAGACAATTATCATGAACAAGGAAATATAATAATAACCATTTTATTATTGCCTCTAGGGCATATTTCCAACAGTCTCCCACTTGCACTAGAGTCAATAATCTAGTTACATTGTGATGAATCGAACACCCATAGAGTTCTGGTGTTGATCATGTTTTGCTCTAGGGAGAGGTTTAGTCAACGGATCTGCTACATTCAGGTCCGTATGTACTTTACAAATATCTATGTCTCCATTTTGAACATTTTCACGAATGGAGTTGAAGCGACGCTTGATATGCCTGGTCTTCCTGTGAAACCTGGGCTCCTTGGCAAGGGCAATAGCTCCAGTGTTGTCACAGAAGAGAGTCATCGGGCCCGACGCATTGGGAATAACTCCTAGGTCGGTAATGAACTCCTTCACCCAGATTGCTTCTTGTGCTGCCTCTGAGGCCGCCATGTATTCCGCTTCACATGTAGATCCCGCCACAACGCTTTGCTTGCAACTGCACCAGCTTACTGCCCCACCATTCAAAATATACACGTATCCGGTTTGTGACTTAGAGTCATCCAGATCTGTGTCGAAACTAGCATCGACGTAACCCTTTACGACGAGCTCTTCGTCACCTCCATAAACGAGAAACATATCCTTAGTCCTCTTCAGGTACTTCAGGATATTCTTGACCGCTGTCCAGTGTTCCATGCCGGGATTACTTTGGTACCTTCCTACCAAACTTACGGCAAGGTTTACATCAGGTCTGGTACACAGCATGGCATACATAATAGACCCTATGGCCGAGGCATAGGGGACGACACTCATCTTTTCTCTATCTTCTGCCGTGGTCGGGCATTGAGCCGTGCTCAATTGCACACCTTGCAATACAGGCAAGAACCCCTTCTTGGACTGATCCATATTGAACTTCTTCAATATCTTGTCAAGGTACGTACTTTGTGAAAGACCAATGAGGCGTCTTGATCTATCTCTATAGATCTTGATGCCTAATATATAAGCAGCTTCTCCAAGGTCCTTCATTGAAAAACACTTGTTCAAGTAGGCCTTTATGCTTCCCAAGAATTCTATATCATTTCCCATCAACAGTATGTCATCCACATATAATATGAGAAATGCTACAGAGCTCCCACTCACTTTCTTGTAAACACAGGCTTCTCCATAAGTCTGTGTAAACCCAAACGCTTTGATCATCTCATCAAATCGAATGTTCCAACTCCGAGATGCTTGCACCAGCCCATAGATGGAGCGCTGGAGCTTGCATACCTTGTTAGCATTCTTAGGATCGACAAAACCTTCCGGCTGCATCATATACAATTCTTCCTTAAGAAAGCCGTTAAGGAATGCCGTTTTGACGTCCATTTGCCATATCTCATAATCATAGTATGCGGCAATTGCTAACATGATTCGGACGGACTTCAGCTTCGCTACGGGTGAGAAAGTCTCATCGTAGTCAACCCCTTGAACTTGTCGATAACCCTTAGCGACAAGTCGAGCTTTATAGATGGTAACATTACCATCCGCGTCTGTCTTCTTCTTAAAGATCCATTTGTTTTCTATCGCTCGCCGATCATCGGGCAAGTCTGTCAAAGTCCACACTTTGTTTTCATACATGGATCCTATCTCGGATTGCATGGCTTCAAGCCATTTGTCGGAATCTGGGCCCGCCATTGCTTCTTCATAGTTCGAAGGTTCACCGTTGTCTAACAACATGATTTCCAAGACAGGGTTGCCGTACCACTCTGGTGCGGAACGTGTCCTTGTGGACCTACGAAGTTCAGTAGGAGCTTGATCCGAAGTACCTTGATCATCATCATCATTAACTTCCTCTCTAGTCGGTGCAGGCACCACAGGAACATCTTCCTGAGCTGCGCTACTTTCCGGTTCAAGAGGTAGTACTTCATCAAGTTCCACTTTCCTCCCACTTACTTCTTTCGAGAGAAACTCTTTCTCCAGAAAGGACCCGTTCTTGGCAACAAAGATCTTGCCTTCGGATCTGAGGTAGAAGGTATACCCAATGGTTTCCTTAGGGTATCCTATGAAGACGCATTTTTCCGACTTGGGTTCGAGCTTTTCAGGTTGAAGTTTCTTGACATAAGCATCGCATCCCCAAACTTTTAGAAACGACAGCTTAGGTTTCTTCCCAAACCATAATTCATACGGTGTCGTCTCAACGGATTTCGACGGAGCCCTATTTAAAGTGAATGCGGCAGTCTCTAAAGCATAGCCCCAAAATGAGAGCGGTAGATCGGTAAGAGACATCATAGATCGCACCATATCCAATAGAGTGCGATTACGACGTTCGGACACACCATTTCGCTGAGGTGTTCCAGGCGGCGTGAGTTGTGAAACTATTCCACATTTCCTTAAGTGTGTGCCAAATTCGTGACTCAAATATTCCCCTCCACGATCTGATCGTAAGAACTTTATTTTCCTGTCACGTTGATTCTCAACCTCACTCTGAAATTCCTTGAACTTTTCAAAGGTCTCAGACTTGTGTTTCATTAGGTAGACATACCCATATCTACTCAAGTCATCAGTGAGAGTGAGAACATAACGATAGCCACCGCGAGCCTCAACACTCATTGGACCGCACACATCAGTATGTATGATTTCCAATAAGTTGGTTGCTCGCTCCATTGTTCCGGAGAACGGAGTCTTGGTCATCTTACCCATGAGGCATGGTTCGCACGTGTCAAATGATTCGTAATCAAGAGACTCCAAAAGTCCATCTGCATGGAGCTTCTTCATGCGTTTGACACCAATGTGACCAAGACGGCAGTGCCACAAGTATGTGGGACTATCATTATCAACCTTACATCTTTTGGTATTCACACTATGAATATGTGTAACACTACGTTCGAGATTCATTAAGAATAAACCATTAACCAGCGGGGCATGACCATAAAACATATCTCTCATATAAATAGAACAACCATTATTCTCGGATTTAAATGAGTAGCCATCTCGAATTAAACGAGATCCTGATACAATGTTCATGCTCAAAGCTGGCACTAAATAACAATTATTGAGGTTTAAAACTAATCCCGTAGGTAAATGTAGAGGTAGCGTGCCGACGGCGATCACATCGACCTTGGAACCATTCCCGACGCGCATCGTCACCTCGTCCTTTGCCAGTCTCCGTTTATTCCGCAGCTCCTGCTTTGAGTTACAAATATGAGCAACCGCACCGGTATCAAATACCCAGGAGCTACTACGAGTGCTGGTAAGGTACACATCAATAACATGTA
Source organism: Triticum aestivum (assembly GCF_018294505.1). Classification (NCBI taxonomy): domain Eukaryota; kingdom Viridiplantae; phylum Streptophyta; class Magnoliopsida; order Poales; family Poaceae; genus Triticum; species Triticum aestivum. Next base: position 388,956,272 of record NC_057802.1, read on the forward strand.
TATCACATATACCTTTGGTGTTGCCGGCCTTCTTGTCCGCTAAGTACTTGGGGCAGTTCCGCTTCCAGTGACCACTTCCCTTGCAATAAAAGCACTCAGTCTCAGGCTTGGGTCCATTCTTTGGCTTCTTCCCGGCAACTGGCTTACCGGGCGCGGCAACTCCCTTGCCGTCCTTCTTGAAGTTCTTCTTACCCTTGCCTTTCTTGAACTTAGTGGTTTTATTCACCATCAACACTTGATGTTCCTTTTTGATCTCCACCTCCGCTGATTTCAGCATTGAATATACCTCAGGAATGGTCTTTTCCATCCCCTGCATATTGAAGTTCATCACAAAGCTCTTGTAGCTCGGTGGAAGCGACTGAAGGATTCTGTCAATGACCGCGTCATCCGGGAGATTAACTCCCAGCTGAGTCAAGCGGTTGTGTAACCCAGACATTTTGAGTATGTGCTCACTGACAGAACTATTTTCCTCCATCTTACAACTGAAGAACTTGTCGGAGACTTCATATCTCTCGACCCGGGCATGAGCTTGGAAAACCATTTTCAGCTCTTCGAACATCTCATATGCTCCGTGTTGCTCAAAACGCTTTTGGAGCCCCGGTTCTAAGCTGTAAAGCATGCCGCACTGAACGAGGGAGTAATCATCAGCACGCTGCTGCCAAGCGTTCATAACGTCTTGGTTCTCTGGGATGGGTGCGTCACCTAGCGGTGCTTCTAGGACATAATCTTTCTTGGCAGCTATGAGGATGATCCTCAGGTTCCGGACCCAGTCCGTATAGTTGCTGCCATCATCTTTCAGCTTGGTTTTCTCTAGGAACGCGTTGAAGTTGAGGGCAACATTAGCGTGGGCCATTTGATCTACAAGACATATTGTAAAGATTTTAGACTAAGTTCATGATAATTAAGTTCATCTAATCAAATTATTCAATGAACTCCCACTCAGATAGACATCCCTCTAGTCATCTAAGTGAAACATGATCCGAGTCAACTAGGCCGTGTCCGATCATCACGTGAGACGGACTAGTCAACATCGGTGAACATCTTCATGTTGATCGTATCTTCTATACGACTCATGTTCGACCTTTCGGTCTCTTGTGTTCCGAGGCCATGTCTGTACATGCTAGGCTCGTCAAGTCAACCTAAGTGTTTTGCGTGTGTAAATCTGTCTTACACCCGTTGTATGTGAACGTTAGAATCTATCACACCCGATCATCACGTGGTGCTTCGAAACAACGGACCTTCGCAACGGCGCACAGTTAGGGGGAACACTTTCTTGAAATTATTGCGAGGGATCATCTTATTTAAGCTACCGTCGTTCTAAGCAAATAAGATGTAAAACATGATAAACATCACATGCAATCAAATAGTGACATGATATGGCCAGTATCATATTGCTCCTTTGATCTCCATCTTCGGGGCGCCATGATCATCTTCGTCACCGGCATGACACCATGATCTCACATCATCGTGTCTTCATGAAGTTGTCACGCCAACGATTACTTCTACTTCTATGGCTAACGTGTTTAGCAATAAAGTAAAGTAATTTACATGGCGTTATTCAATGACACGCAGGTCATACAAAAATAAAGACAACTCCTATGGCTCCTGCCGGTTGTCATACTCATCGACATGCAAGTCGTGATTCCTATTACAAGAACATGATCAATCTCATACATCACATATATTTCATTCATCACATCCTTTTGGCCATATCACATCACAAGGCATATGCTGCAAAAACAAGTTAGACGTCCTCTAATTGTTGTTGCATGTTTTTACGTGGCTTCTATAGGTTTCTAGCAAGAACGTTTCTTACCTACGTAAAACCACAACGTGATATGCCAACTTCTATTTACCCTTCATAAGGACCCTTTTCATCGAATCCGATTCGACTAAAGTGGGAGAGACAGACACCCGCTAGCCACCTTATGCAACTAGTGCATGTCAGTCGGTGGAACCTGTCTCACGTAAGCGTACGTGTAAGGTCGGTCCGGGCCGCTTCATCCCACGATGCCGCCGAAACAAGATAAGACTAGTAGTGGCAAGAAAATTGACAACATCTACGCCCACAACAAGTTTGTGTTCTACTCGTGCATAGAAACTACGCATAGACCTAGCTCATGATGCCACTGTTGGAGATCGTTGCAGAAATTAAAAAATTTCTACGCATCACCAAGAACAATCTATGGAGTCTTCTAGCAACGAGAGGGAAAAGAGTGCATCTACATACCCTTGTAGATCGCGAGCGGAAGCGTTCAAGTGAACGGGGTTGATGGAGTCGTACTCGTCGTGATCCAAATCACCGATGACCGAGCGCCGAACGGACGGCACCTCCGCGTTCAACACACGTACGGTTGGGGAAGACGTCTCCTCCTTCTTGATCCAGCAAGGGGGAGGAGAAGTTGATGGAGATCCAGCAGCACGACGGCGTGGTGGTGGAAGTAGCGGGGATCCCGGCAGGGCTTCGCCAAGCGCAAGCGGGAGGAAGAGGTGTCACGGGAGGGAGAGGGAGGCGCCAGGGCTTGGGGTGCTGCTCCCATGCGCCTCCCCACTATATATAGGGGTGGAGGGGGCTGGTTTCTTGCCCTCCAAGTCCATTGGGGCGTTGGCAAAGGTGGGGGAAAGAAATCCCATCATTTCCCTTCCCCACCGATTGTTATCCCCCTTTTTTAGGGATCTTGATCTTATCCCTTCGGGATATGATCTTATTCCTTCTAAGGTGGGATCTTGGTGCACTTTGACCAGGGGTGTGGGGCCTTGCCCCCACTACCCACGTTCATGTGGGTCCTCCCATGCAGGTGGGCCCCACTTCGGAACCTTCTAGAACCTTCCCGGTACAATACCGAAAAATCCCGAACATTTTCCGGTGGCCAAAATAGGACTTCCCATATATAAATCTTTACCTCCGGACCATTCCGGAACTCCTCGTGACGTCCGGGATCTCATCCGGGACTCCGAACAACTTTCGGTTAACCGCATACTAATATCTCTACAACTCTAGCGTCACCGAACCTTAAGTGTGTAGACCCTACGGGTTCGGGAGACATGCAGACATGACCGAGACGACTCTCCGGTCAATAACCAACAGCGGGATCTGGATACCCATGTTGGCTCCCACATGTTCCACGATGATCTCATCGGATGAACCACGATGTCGAGGATTCAATCAATCCCGTATACAATTCCCTTTGTCAATCGGTACGTTACTTGCCCGAGATTCGATCGTCGGTATCCCAATACCTTGTTCAATCTCGTTACCGGCAAGTCACTTTACTCGTACCGTAATGCATGATCCCGTGACCAAACACTTGGTCACATTGAGCTCATTATGATGATGCATTACCGAGTGGGCCCAGAGATACCTCTCCGTCATACGGAGTGACAAATCCCAGTCTCGATTCGTGCCAACCCAACAGACACTTTCGGAGATACCCGTAGTGCACCTTTATAGCCACCCAGTTACGTTGTGACGTTTGGCACACCCAAAGCACTCCTATGGTATCCGGGAGTTGCACAATCTCATGGTCTAAGGAAATGATACTTGACATTTGGAAAAGCTCTAGCAAACGAACTACACGATCTTGTGCTATGCTTAGGATTGGGTCTTGTCCATCACATCATTCTCCTAATGATGTGATCCCATTATCAATGACATCCAATGTCCATAGTCAGGAAACCATGACTATCTGTTGATCAACGAGCTAGTCAACTAGAGGCTCACTAGGGACATGTTGTGGTCTATGTCTCACACATGTATTACGATTTCCGGATAACACAATTATAGCATGAACAATAGACAATTATCATGAACAAGGAAATATAATAATAACCATTTTATTATTGCCTCTAGGGCATATTTCCAACATTTTCGTGATTTGCCTTATCATTATGGCAATACCTAGATCTATTCTTATTCTTGTGCCTAGCTAGGGGCGTTAAACGATAGCGCTTGTTGGGAGGCAACCCAATTTTATTTTTGTTCCTTGCTTTTTGTTCCTGTTTAGTAATAAATAATTCATCTAACCTCTGGTTAGATTTGGTTTTATGTTTTAATTAGTGTTTGTGCCAAGTAAAACCTATAGGATCTTCTTGGGTGATAATTATTTGATCTTGCTGAAAAAACAGAAACTTTCTGCTCACAAAAACAATTGTTAAAACTCACCAGAAAGTGATAAATTACTAATTCCAATTTAAGTAGATCAATAAACAAATTATCTAGGTCGTCCTATTTTTGCAGATTTTTCTGACTTCATAAGTTTGCGTTTGATACAGATTACTACAGACTGTTCTGTTTTTGACAGATTCTGTTTTTGTGTGTTGTTTGCTTATTTTGATGAATCTATGGCTAGTATCGGGGGGTATGAACCATAGAGAAGTTGGAATAAAGTAGGTTTAAAACCAATATGAATAGAGAATGAGTTCATTACAGTACCTTAGTGTGGTGGTTTGTTTTCTTACACTAACGGAGCTCATGAGATTTTCTGTTGAGTTTTGTGTTGTGAAGTTTTCAAGTTTTGGGTAAAGATTTGATGGATTATGGAACAAGGAGTGGCAAGAGCCTAAGCTTGGGGATGCCCAAGGCACCCCAAGGTAAAATTCAAGGACAACAAAAGCCTAAGCTTGGGGATGCCCCGGAAGGCATCCCCTCTTTCGTCTTCGTCTATCGGTAACTTTACTTGAGGCTATATTTTTATTCACCACATGATATGTGTTTTGCTTGGAGCGTCTTGTATGATTCGAGTCTTTGCTTTTTAGTTTACCACAATTGTCCTTGCTGTACACACCTTTTGGAGAGACACACATGAATCGGAATTTATTAGAATACTCTATGTGCTTCACTTATATCTTTTGAGCTAGATAATTTTGCTCTAGTGCTTCGCTTATATCTTTTAGAGCACGGTGGTGGTTTTGTTTTATAGAAATTATTGATCCCTCATGCTTCACTTATATTATTTTGAGAGTCCTTTAGAACAGCATGGTAATTAGCTTTGGCTATAAAATTAGTCCTGATATGATAGGCATCCAAGATGGGTATAATAAAAACTTTCATATAAAGTGCATTGAATACTATGAGAAGTTTGATACTTGATGATTGTTTTGAGATATGAAGATGGTGATATTAGAGTTGTGCTAGTTGAGTAATTATGAATTTGAGAAATACTTGTGTGGAAGTTTGCAAGTCCTGTAGCATGCACGTATGGTAACCGTTGTGTGACAAATTTGAAACATGAGGTGTTCTTTGATTGTCATCCTTATGAGTGGCGGTCGGGGACGAGCGATGGTCTTTTCCTACCAATCTATCCCCCTAGGAGCATGCGCGTAATGCTTGGTTTTTGATGACTTGTAGATTTTTGCAATAAGTATGTGAGTTCTTTATGACTAATATTGAGTCCATGGATTATACGCACTCTCACCTTTCCATCATTGCTAGCCTCTTCGGTACCGTACATTGCCCTTTCTCACCTTGAGAGTTGGTGCAAACTTCGCTGGTGCATCCAAACCCCGTGATATGATACGCTCTACCATGCATAAACCTCCTTATATATTCCTCAAAACAGCCACCATACCTACCTATTATGGCATTTCCATAGCCATTCCGAGATATATTGCCATGCAACTTTCCACCGTTTCATTTATTATGACACGCTTCATCATTGTCATATTGCCTTGCATGATCATGTAGTTGACATCATATTTGTGGCAAAGCCACTGATGTCTACTATGCAACCTTCTTCTTGTAGACGTTGTTGGGCCTCCAAGTGCAGAGGTTTGTAGGACAGTAGCAAATTTCCCTCAAGTGGATGACCTAAGGTTTATCAATCCGTGGGAGGTGTAGGTTGAAGATGGTATCTCTCAAACAACCTGCAACCAAATAACAAAGAGTCTCTTGTGTCCCAACACACCCAATACAATGGTAAATTGTATAGGTGCACTAGTTCGGCGAAGAGATGGTGATACAAGTGCAATATGGATGGTAGATATACGTTTTTGTAATATGAAAATATAAAAACAGCAAGGTAACTAATGATAAAAGTGAGCGTAAACGGTATTGCAATGCTAGGAAACAAGGCCTAAGGTCCATACTTTCACTAGTGCAAGTTCTCTCAACAATAATAATATAATTGGATCATATAACAATCCCTCAACATGCAACAAAGAGTCACTCCAAAGTCACTAATAGCAGAGAACAAACGAAGAGATTATTGTAGGGTACGAAACCACTTCAAAGTTATCCTTTCTGATCGATCTATTCAAGAGTCCGTAGTAAAATAACACGAAGTTATTCTTTCCGTTCGATCTATCCTAGAGTTCATACTAGAATAACACCTTAAGACACAAATCAACCAAAACCCTAATGTCACCTAGATACTCCAATGTCACCTTAAGTATCTGTGGGTATGATTATACGATATGCATCACACAATCTCAGATTCATCTATTCAAACCAACACAAAGTACTTCAAAGAGTGCCCCAAAGTTTCTACCGGAGAGTCAAGACGAAAACGTGTGCCAGCCCCTATGCACAAGTTCACAAGGTCACTGAACCCGCAAGTTGATCACCCAAACATACATCAAGTAGATCACGTGAATATCCCATTGTCACCACAGATAAGCACATGCAAGACATACATCAAGTGTTCTCAAATCCTTAAAGACTCAATCCGATAAGATAACTTCAAAGGGAAAACTCAATCCATTACAATAGAGTAGAGGGGGAGAAACATCATAAGATCCAACTATAATAGCAAAGCTCGCGACACATCAAGATCGTGCCGAATCAAGAACACGAGAGAGAGAGAGAGAGAGAGATCAAACACATAGCTACTGGTACATACCCTCAGCCCTGAGGGTGAACTACTCCCTCCTCGTCATGGAGAGTGCCGGGATGATGAAGATGGCCACCGGAGAGGGATTCCCCCCTCCGGCAGGGTGCTGGAACGGGTCTAGATTGGTTTTCGGTGGCTACAGAGGCTTGCGGCGGCGGAACTCCCGATCTAGGTTATGTTCTGGGGGTTTCTGTATATATAAGAGGTTTTGGCGTCAGGAACAAGTCAGGGGGTCTCCGAGGCGGCCACGAGGTAGGGGGGCGTGCCCAGGGGGGTAGGTTGCGCCCCCACCCTCGTGGGTGCCTCGGGACTCTTCTGGTCCATCTCCGATGCTCCGTGGGCTTCTTCTGGTGTAAAAATAATCTCTGTCATTTTTCAGGTCAATTGGACTCCGTTTGGTTTTCCTTTTCTACAAAACTCAAAAACAAGGAAAAAACAGAAACAGGCACTGGGCTCTAGGTTAATAGGTTAGTCCCAAAAATCATATAAAATAGCATATAAATACATATAAAACATCCTAGAAGGATAATATAATAGGAAGGAACAATAAAAAATTATAGATACGTTGGAGACATATCAGCATCCCCAAGCTTAATTCCTGCTCGTCCTCGATTAGGTAAATGATAAAAACAGAATTTTTGATGTGGAATGCTACCTAACATATTTATCAATGTAATCTTCTTTATTGTGGCAAGAATATTCAGATCCATAAGATTCAAAACAAAAGTTTAATATTGACATAAAAACAATAATACTTCAAGCATACTAACAAAGCAATCATGTCTTCTCAAAATAACATGGCCAAAGAAAGCTATCCCTACAAAATCATATAGTCTGGCTATGCTCTATATTCATCACACAAAATATTTAAATCAGGCACAACCCCGATGACAAGCCAAGCAATTGTTTCATACTTTTGATGTTCTCAAACTTTTTCAATCTTCACGCAATACATGAGCGTGAGCCATGGACATAGCACTATATGTGGAATAGAATGGTGGTTGTGGAGAAGACAAAAAGGAGAAGATAGTCTCACATCAACTAGGCGTATCAATGGGCTATGGAGATGCCCATCAATAGATATCAATGTGAGTGAGTAGGGATTGCCATGCAACGGATGCACTAGAGCTATAAGTGTATGAAATCTCAACAAAAGAAACTAAGTGGGTGTGCATCCAACTTGCTTGCTCACGAAGAGCTAGGGCATTTTGAGGAAGCCCATCATTGGAATATACAAGCCAAGTTCTATAATGTAAAATTCCCACTAGTATATGAAAGTGACAACATATGAGACTCTCTATCATGAATCATGGTGCTACTTTGAAGCACAAGTGTGGTAAAAGGATAGTACCATTGTCCCTTCTCTCTTTTTCTCTCATTTTTTTATTTTTATTTTTATTTTATTTGGGCCTTTTTATCCCTTTTTATGGCCTCTTTTTTCCTTTTTTTTTCTTTTCGTCCGGAGTCTCATCCCGACTTGTGGGGGAATCATAGTATCCATCATCCTTTCCTCACTTGGGACAATGCTCTAATAATGATGATCATCACACTTTTATTTACTTACAACTCAATACTTGGAACAAAATATGACTCTATGTGAATGCCCCAGGCGGTGTACCAGGATATGCAATGAATCAAGAGTGACATGTATGAAAGAATTATGAAGGTGGCTTTGCCACAAATACGATGTCAACTACATGATCATGCAAAGCAATATGACAATGATGGAGCGTATCATAATAAACGGAACGGTGGAAAGTTGCATGGAAATATATCTCGGAATGGCTATGGAAATGCCATAATAGGTAGGTATGGTGGCGATTTTGAGGAAGGTAAATGGTGGGTTTATGGTACCGGCGAAAGTTGCGCGGTACTAGAGAGGCTAGCAATGGTGGAAGGGTGAGAGTGCGTATAATCCATGGACTCAACATTAGTCATAAAGAACTTCATACTTATTGCAAAAATCTATTAGTTATCGATACGAAGTACTACACGCATGCTCCTATGGGGATAGATTGGTAGGAAAAGACCATCGCTCGTCCCCGACCGCCACTCATAAGGAAGACAATCAAAAAATAAATCATGCTCCGACTTCATCACATAACGGTTCACCATACGTGCATGCTACGGGAATCACAAAATTTAACACAAGTATCTCGCAAATTCACAACTACTCAACTAGTATGACTCTAATATCACCATCTTCATATCTCAAAACAATCATAAGGAATCAAACTTCTCATACTATTCAATGCACTTTATATGAAAGTTTTTATTATATCCCTCTTGGATGCCCATCAAATTAGGACTAAATTCATAACCAAAGCAAATTGCCATGATATTTAAGACTCTCAAAATAATATAAGTGAAGCATGAGAGTTCAATAATTTCTATAAAATAAAACCACCATCGTGCTCTAAAAAGATATAAGTGAAGCACTAGAGCAAACAACAAACTACTCCGAAAGATATAAATGAAGATCAATGAGTAGTTGAATAATTATGTAACTATGTGACGACTCTCTAACATTTAAGAATTTCAGATCTTGGTATATTATTCAAACAGAAAGAAAAACAAAATAAAACAAAATGACGCTCCAAGCAAAACACATATCATGTGGTGAATAAAATTATAGCTCCAAGTAAAATTACCGATGAACGAAGACGAAAGAGGGGATGACATCCAGGGCATACCCAAGCTTAGGCTTTTGGTTGTCATTGAATTTTTATCTTGGGGTGCCTTGGGCATCCCCAAGCTTAGGCTCTTTCTACTCCTTATTCCATAGTCCATCGAATCTTTACCCAAAACTTGAAAACTTCACAACAAAAAACTTAACAGAAAACTCGTAAGCTCCGTTAGTATAAGAAAATAAATCACCACTTAGGTACTGTTCTGAACTCATTCGAAATTCATATTGGTGTAATATCTACTGTATTCCAACTTCTCTGTGGTTCATACCCTCCGATACTACTCATAGATTCATCAAAATAAGCAAACAACACATAGAAAACAGAATCTGTCAAAAACAGAACAGTCAGTAGTAATCGGTATCAAACGTATACTTCTGGAACTTCAAAAATTCTGAAATAAATTGGTGGACGTGAGGAATTTATCTATTAATCATATGCAAAAAGAATCAACCTAAAAGCACTCTCCAGTAAAACAATGGCAGCACATCTCGTGAGCGCTAAAGTTTCTGTTTTTTACAGCATGATCATAAAGACTTCACCCAAGTCTTCCCAAAGGTTATACTTGACACAAACACTAACTAAAATATAAAACCACATCTAACCAGAGGCTAGATAGATTATTTTTTTCTAAACATGGGCAAAAAGCAAATAAGAAAAATAAAATTGGGTTGCCTCCCAACAAGCGCTAATGTTTAATGCCCATAGCTAGGCATGATGATTTCAATGATGCTCACATAAAAGATAAGAGTTGAAACATAGCGGGAGCATCATGAAGAATATGACTAGAACATTTAAGTCTAACCCACTTCCTATGCATAGGGATTTTGTGAACAAACAACTTATTGGATCAAGAATCATCTAGCATAGGAAGGAAAAACAAGCATAGCTTCAAGATTTTCAACACATAGAGAGGAAACATAATATTATTGCAATATGTAGAAGCATATGATCCTCTCTCATAATTATTTTCAGTAGCATCATGAATAAATTCAACCATATAACCAGCACATAAAGCATTATTTTCATGATCTACTTGCATAGAAATTTTACTACTCTCCACATAAGCAAGTTTATTCTCATCAATAGTAGTGGGAGCAAATTCAACAAAATAACTATCATGTGAAGCATAATCCAATTGAAAATTAAAATCATGATAACAAGTTTCATGGTTATCTTTATTCTTTATAGCATAGGTGTCATCACAATAATCATCATAAATAAGAGGCATGGTTTCATCAAAATAAATTTGCTCATCAAAACTTGGGGGACAAAAAATATCATCTTCATCAAACATAACACCCCCAAGCTTGCGGCTTTGCATATCATTAGCATCATGGGTATTCAAAGAATTCATACTAACAACATTGCAATCCTGCTCATCATTCACATATTTTATGCCAAGCATTCTATGTAATTCTTCTTCTAGTACTTGAGCACAATTTTCCTTCACAACATTTTCACGAAAGACATTAAAGAGATGAAGCATATGAGGCACCCTAAATTCCATTTTTTAGTTTTCATTTATAAACTAAACTAGTGATAAAACAAGAAACAAAAAGATTCGACTGCAAGATCTAAAGATATACCTTCAAGCACTCACCTCCCCGGCAACGGCGCCAGAAATTGCTAGATGTCTACTACGCAACCTTGTTCTTGTAGACGTTGTTGGGCCTCCAAGTGCAGAGGTTTGTAGGACAGTAGCAAAATTTCCCTCAAGTGTATGACCTAAGGTTTATCAATCCGTGGGAGGCATAGGTTGAAGATGGTCTCTCTCAAACAACCCTGCAACCAAATAACAAAGAGTCTCTTGTGTCCCCAACACACCCAATACAATGGTAAATTGTATAGGTGCACTAGTTCAGCGAAGAGATGGTGATACAAGTGCAATATGGATGGTAGATATAGGTTTTTGTAATCTGAAAATATAAAAACAGCAAGGTAACCAATGATAAAAGTGAGAGTAAACGGTATTGCAATGCTAGGAAACAAGGCCTAAGGTTCATACTTTCACTAGTGCAAGTTCTCTCAACAATAATAACATAATTGGATCATATAACAATCACTCAACATGCAACAAAGAGTCACTCCAAAGTCACTAATAGTGGAGAACAAATGAAGATATTATTGTAGGGTACGAAACCACCTCAAAGTTATCTTTTCTGATCGATCTATTCAAGAGTTCGTAGTAAAATAACACGAAGTTATTCTTTCCGTTCGATGTATCCTAGAGTTCGTACTAGAATAACACCTTAAGACACAAATCAACCAAAACCCTAATGTCACCTAGATACTCCAATGTCACCTCAAGTATCCGTGGGTATGATTATACGATATGCATCACACAATCTCAGATTCATCTATTCAAACCAACACAAAGTACTTCAAAGAGTGCCCCAAAGTTTCTACCAGAGAGTCAAGACGAAAATGTGTGCCAACCCCTATGCATAAGTTCACAAGGTCACTGAACCCGCAAGTTGATCACCAAAACATACATCAAGTAGATCACATGAATATCCCATTGTCACCATAGATAAGCACATGCAAGACATACATCAAGTGTTCTCAAATCCTTAAAGACTCAATCCGATAAGATAACTTCAAAGGGAAAACTCAATCCATTACAATAGAGTAGAGGGGGAGAAACATCATAAGATCCAACTATAATAGCAAAGCTCGCGATACATCAAGATCGTTCCGAATCAAGAACATGAGAGAGAGAGAGATCAAACACATAGCTACTGGTACATACCCCCAGCCCCGAGGGTGAACTACTCCCTCCTCGTCATGGAGAGCGCCGGGATGATGAAGATGGCCACCGGAGAGGGATTCCCCCCTCCGACAGGGTGCCGGAACGGGTCTAGATTGGTTTTCAGTGGCTACAGAGGCTTGCGGCGGTGGAACTCCCGATATGGGTTATGTTCTGGGGGTTTCTGTATATATAAGAGGTTTTGGCGCCGGGAACAAGTCAGGGGGGTCTCCGAGGCGGCCACGAGGTAGGGGGCACGCCCCCACCCTCGTGGGTGCCTCGGGACTCTTCTGGTCCATCTCCGATGCTCTATGGGCTTTTTCTGGTCCAAAAATAATCTTTGTCAATTTTCAGGTCGATTGGACTCCATTTGGTTTTCCTTTTCTGCAAAACTAAAAAACAAGGAAAAAAACATAAACTGGCACTGGGCTCTAGGTTAATAGGTTAGTCCCAAAAATCATATAAAATAGCATATAAATGCATATAAAACATCCTAGAAGGGTAATATAATAGCATGGAACAATCAAAAATTATAGATGCGTTGGAGACGTATCAGCCACCATGCATAATTTTTCATACATGTCACTCTTGTTTCATTGCCCATCCCCGTACACCGCTTGAGGCACTCATATAAAGTCATATTTTGTTCTAGTATCGAGTTGTAATCATTGAGTTGTAAATAAATAGATGTGTGATGATCATCATTAATAGAGGATTGTCCCATGAAAAAAAGAGAGAAAGGCCAAATAAAAAAGAAAAAAAAGAAGGGACAATGCTACTATCCTTTTTTTTCCACACTTGTGCTTCAAAGTAGCACCATGATCTTTATGATAGAGAGTCTTTTATTTTGTCACTTTCATATACTACTGAAATTTTTTCACTATAGAACTTGGCTTGTATATTCCAACAATGGGCTTCCTCAAAAGCCCTAGGTCTTCGTGAGCAAGCAAGTTGGATGCACACCCACTTAGTTTCTTTTGTTGAGCTTTCATACATTTATAGCTCTAGTGCATCCGTTGCGTGGCAATCCCTACTCCTTGCATTGACATCAATTGATGGGCATCTCCCTAGCCCGTTGATTAGCCGCGTCAATGTGAGACTTTCTCCTTTTTTGTCTTCTCGACACAACCACCATCATTATATTCTATTCCACCCATAGTGCTATGTCCATGGCTCACGCTCATGTATTGCGTGAAAGTTGAAAAAGTTTGAGAAATACTAAAGTATGAAACAATTGCTTGGCTTGTAATCGGGGTTGTGCATGATGAGAGCATTTGTGTGTGATGAAAATGAAGCATGGCCAAACTATATGATTTTGTAGGGATGTGCTTTCTTTGGCTATGTTATTTTGAGAAGACATAATTGCTTAGTTAGTATGCTTGAAGTATTATTATTTTTATGTCAATATTAAACTTTTATCTTGAATCTTTCGGATCTGAACATTCATGCCACAATAAAGAAAATTACATTGAAAATTATGTTAGGTAGCATTCCACATAAAAATTCTGTTTTTATCATTTACCTACTCGAGGACGAGCAGGAATTAAGCTTGGGGATGCTTGATACGTCTCCAACGTATCTATAATTTTTGATTGTTCCATGCTATTATATTATCTGTTTTGGATGTTTAATGGGCTTTATTATGCACTTTTATATTATTTTTGGGACAAACCTATTAACCGAAGGCCCAGTGCAAATTGCTGTTTTTTTTGCCTATTTCAGTGTTTCGCAGAAAAGGAACATCAAACGGAATCCAAACGGAATGAAACCTTCGTGAGGATCGTTTTTGGAACAAACGCAATCCAGGAGACTTGGAGTGGACGTTAAGGAAGCAACGAGGTGGCCACGAGGCAGGGAGGCGCGCCCCCACCCTCGTGGGCCCCTCGTAGCTCAACCGACCTACTTCTTTCGCCTGTATATACTCTTATACCCTGAAAACATCCAGGAGAGCCACGAAACACTTTTTCCACCGCCGCAACCTTCTATACCCGTGAGATCCCATCTTGGGGCCTTTTCTGGCGCTCTGCCGGAGGGGGAATCGATCACGGAGGGCTTCTACATCAACACCATAGCCTCTCCGATGTGTGAGTAGTTTACCACAGACCTTCGAGTCCATAGTTATTAGCTAGATGGCTTCTTCTCTCTCTTTGGATCTCAATACAAAGTTCTTCTTGATTCTCTTGGAGATCTATTCGATGTAATACTTTTTGCGGTGTGTTTGTTGAGATCCGATGAATTGTGGGTTTATGATCAAGATTATCTATGAACAATATTTGATTCTTCTCTAAATTCTTATATGCATGATTTGATATCTTTGCAAGTCTCTTCGAATATCAGTTTGGTTTGGCCTACTAGATTGATCTTTCTTGCAATGGGAGAAGTGCTTAGCTTTGGATTCATTCTTGTGGTGTCCTTTCCCAGTGACAGCAGGGGCAGCAAGGCACGTATTGTATTGTTGCCATCGACGATAAAAAGATGGGGTTTATATCAAATTGCTTGAGTTTATCCCTCTACATCATGTCATCTTACCTAATGCGTTATTCTGTTCTTATGAACTTAATACTCTAGATGCATGCTGGATAGCGGTAGATGTGTGGAGTAATAGTAGTAGATGCAGAATCATTTCGGTCTACTTGACACAGATGTGATGCCTATGTTCATGATCATGCCTAGATATTCTCATAACTATGCGCTTTTCTATCAATTGCTCGACAGTAATTTGTTCACCCACCGTAGAATTTGCTATCTTGAGAGAAGCCACTAGTGAAACCTATGGCCCCTGGGTCTATTTTCCATCATATTAATCTCCCGCCAACGTGCTATTTCTGTCGCCGTTTATTTTGCAATCTTTACTTTTCAATCTATACAACAAAAATACCAAAAATATTTATTTTATTATCTTTATTAGATCTCACTTTTGCAAGTGGCCGTGAAGGGATTGACAACCCCTTTATCGCGTTGGTTGCAAGGTTCTTGATTGTTTCTGCAGGTACTAGGGATTTGCGTGTAGTCTCCTACTGGATTGATACCTTGGTTCTCAAAAACTGAGGGAAATACTTATGCTACTTTGCTGCATCACCCTTTCCTCTTTAAGGGGAAACCAACACATGCTCAAGAGGTAGCATGGCGCTGCTGGCCTCTGGTGCAAGTACAGCGCTGAGGGCCTCTGCCCACTCCAGGCGAGGAATGGGGGTACTGATGGGATGTGTACCCAGCTGCGAGGCCGTGTCGACAGCAGGCAAGCGTCGATGGATCCGTTGTTGCTGTGCGGCACGCCGCGCCTCTTGCTCTGCGGCGCTCCAACGGTCTCGCCGTGCGGCGAGTCGCAGCCTATCGGCGCGGACGCGCCTAGCTTGCTCTGCGGTGCGCCATCGATCATGTTGTGCGGCAAGCTGCAGCCTGTCGGTGCTGACATGCCTATCTTGATCCGCGGCGCTCAAGCGCCATGCGCCAAAGGTCTGCTCAACCCTGGCAATGACGCACATCACGGCGTCGTCCATCGCGTTGCCGGGGAGCGCCTCGGCCTCGACGGGCCGTGGCGCCTGCTCGTTTTCCTCGTCGACGAGGTTGATGGCAGAGGCGGCGCTTTGGTGGGTTCGCATGCTTGGAAAAGGTGGATGTGCTACAGGCTGTGCTTGTCGCGTCCGTGCGTCGTGTGCCCCCTATGCGCAATATAGCAGGGTGGCGGGAAACAGGTGAGGAAATGGCGGGAAACGGTGGCGTGTTCATAAAACGCCATCAATTAATGGAAACTTAGCATCGAGCTATCACAAGTCGTAGATGAATATCAGATGAACACGGGCCACACTAGGGAACCCGTCGGTGATGAATTCATCAATCCCAAACGGTTGAATACTAGCAAGCGTTTGCCCACAACACACACGGCCTATTCCATCACAAATAGGTCGGATGGATCAACTATATGCCACGTATCGCACATTGTCAAAAAGTAATGCGGTAGACCTTCTTTAACATGTGTAAAAAAATAAAAAATAAATAAAAAACAAGGACCTCGAGGTTAAATTAGCTGAGGGAATGGGGCATTTCGGTCAGTTGACCGAAATGGCCCATCCCATCACCTAATTTAACATCGACACTACTTCCCATCTAGTCACCCATCCGATGGCTGCTCTAGCCTGAGCACACTTAACTTGATAGTTTTCTTACATGAGCTACTGGTGGAACAGCTAGTCCTTGCTGATAGGAATGCCTCTTCACATCCTTATGGCGCATCCGGATGACCGCCCGTCCCACAATGGCCAATAGATGTTGTTTAGACAGAGCATATCATATACGTCTTACTAGAAGCAATCGTGTGCGTTATTATCGGTCTTCACACACATTTCTCATTACAGACCTGTTTGTCGCGTATCACACACATCTTGTTATATTGAACCATTTCTGTTCTCTTGTCTAATCACAAACAGTTCATCTGAGTGAACTGTATGCTGTATATCGCACACACCTTCATCCGTCTGCCCGTTTCTTTTGTGTTGCCTAATCACAAACAGTTCATCCGAGTGAACCATATGCTGTGTATCGCGTACACCTTCATCTGGCTGCCCGTTTCTTTTGTTCCTCCTCATCGCAAATAGTTAATTGAACTAAACCGTATGCCCTTCATCGCACACGCAACTAAAACCTGAACCGTGTTTGATGCATCCGTCATCGCAAACGTTTTATACATTTCCGACGGTTTTCATACACCACCGTTTGCGATTATGGCATGGCACACAGTTTCTCGAAGGGTCTCTGATTGTAGTGTCGCGTTAGCAGCATCCTGCAGTAGTGAGCATCAATTGCCCACTTAGGAAATTTCGTCATGGACATTAAGTAAGTAGGAATGCTAGCAATACATGTAGTAAGAAGAATAAGTTTCCCTCTATACGATAAGTTTCTCCCCAGCCACCCATCAATGTTCCTAATTATCCTATCAGTAATAGGTTGGATGTCTTCCCTTGTGAGTTTCTTATAGTGTAAAGGGACACCTAAATACTTAATGGGGAACTCCCCAATTTGACAGCAGAAAATTTGAGCAAACTTCTTCGCAGTCTCCTCATCAATATTGATGGTGTGCAGATCACTTTTATGGAAGTTAATGCACAAACCTGAGAGTTTTTCAAAACAAGCCAAGATCCACTTTAGATTTCTAGCATGTTCAATAGAGGCTTCTAAGAAAAGCAAGGTGTCATCAGCATATTGCAAGCTGACAACACCACCTGGAATTACCTGAGGCAAAAGCCCCCTGATTAAATTATGACTAGCAGCCTCTTAAGCATTTTGGAAAAAACACCAGCCAACAAATTAAAGGGCAAAGGGGAAGAAGGGTCACCTTGTTTAAGCCCTTTCCCACCCACAAAATGTGGGACAATGGTATCATTAATCCTAACAGAAAACGTCCCTTGATGCAGGCAGCTACAAACCCACCCAATCCATTTATTACCAAAACCTCTTGATCTAAGCATTTCCACAAGGAAATCCCAATTTACCTTATCATAGGCTTTTTCATAGTCAAGCTTCAGAACCAAACCACTGGTCCCAGTTCTATGGATCTCATGGATTACCTCATGAGCCATGACTACACTTTCTAGAATAAATCTCCCTTTTATAAAAGCAGTTTGGTTTTGGGAAATAATCTAGTCACAAAAGGGAGAAGCCCTAATATTCATGGCTTTGGAAAAAATTAACAGAGTAGTTCCCAAGACTGATAGGCCTGAAATTCTTCATATCTTTAGCATTACCGACTTTAGGGATAAGGATAATAATAGCAAAATTTAATCTAGAAACATCAAGAGTACCATTTTCAAAGTCTTCAACCAACCACATAAAGTCACTCTTAATCAAATCCCAAAAAGTTTGATAGAAAATAAAGGAGAAGCCATCAGGACCAGGCCCCCCCCAGCATATGAACTCATAATTGCATCTTTAATTTCCTCCTCAGAAACATTTCTCTCTAAGATCATCCTATCTTCTTCTGTGATCAAGTCACAATCCTCCCAAAAATTGGAGTCTAGATGAATATCAGGTTTTTGTTCAAAGGAAAATAGCTTCTTATAAAAGTTGGTAGCAACATCCAACATGTCAGCCGTAGAAGTGACAGGGCCATCCGGGTTATTCAACTCAGATAAATGATTCTTGTGATGTCTATGATTGGCCAAGGCCATTAAATATGCATTATTACGGTCCCCTTCATGGATCTTCCTATCTCTGGATCTCTGCCAAAGGGTAGTTTCTTCCTTCTTCCAAATTTCATCCAGCTCCTTCTTAATCAGGTTCATTCTCTCATAGTTACTAGTTGAAAGAGGATTTTTCTCAAAAAGCACATCTAGAAAATCAAACTCCATAAGGAGGGACTTTTTCTTTTTCTTAATAGCAGCCTCAATACTGATACTCCATCCTTTAATGACTTTCCTAAGGACCCTGGTCTTGCACATCCAATTTTCAATAGAAGATCTAGTATCCCCATTGGCTAACCACACCTCATGGACAAGTTGGGAGAACCCAGGTTGAGCTAGCCACCATTTTTCGAATCTAAAGATCTTTGGGCTATTAAATTTCCTAGCCCTAGTATCCAAGACCAGGGGAGTATGATAACTTCCCACCCTAGGGAGAGAAATCAGAGAAGATAAAGGAAAATGAGCATCCCAATCCATATAAGTGAAAATTCTATCAAGAACAGCAAATATTGGGTTACTTTGGTTGTTAGAATAAGTAAAAGACCTATTGGAGGTGGGAATCTCCAGCATGCCCCATCTATTCACCCAATCATTGAAAAGAAAAGTGACATGAGGATTAATATTGCCACTGCTCCTGTCAACTTGTTGTCTAACTAGATTAAAATCACCACACACCAAAACAGGGTAAGAAGCACCCTCGAGAATATCATGTAACTCAACAATGAAATCTACCTTATATTTAGGATAGGCAGATCCATACACCACAACTAATTGCCAAACAAGGTTATCAGACTTGGACCTAATGGTAGAAACGACACCAAACTCTTTGTTAGTGAACCCAATTACCTAAAACATATCATTTTAAAATCCTACTAAAATACCACCAGCTGTTTTTAAGGCAGGCAGAAAATGCCAAGTAAAATGATTTTGTCTAAATCCTTGAGGAAACCCTCCGAGATAAGTTCTCTTTTTGTTTCTTGAAAACCAATGAAATCAGGGTTAGCTTTAGCAATAGTATCACAAAGGCACTGAATTTTTCCTGGTTGACCAAGACCTCTAATATTCCATATGAGACCAATCATAATCTAAGCTATTTTGAAAGGATGAGACAAGCCACAAGGCTTAACTTTTGTTAACACAGCAGGAGATTTTCCAAGGCAATCAGCAATGCGCACTGGTTGAGGAAATGCAGATCTTAATGGGGTAAAACTACCATCCATCACATTAATATCTAGATTGGTAGGTAAAGCAGTTTCAAGGTTATTATTAGCAAACATCAGACAATTTTCTTTTTCATGAGCAATCAAATCATTAATAATCACATACTGAGAACAAGGATCACTACCCAGATGCAAGTTAATTTTTCAGTATGACTAGCAAGGATATCAGGGTCAAGGACAACAAATGAGTTACCTTTATAAGTGTGAGGCACCTCCAGATTCTTTTTCCTTTTGTATTCAGCAGCTTTTTGCATTATATTCACATTGCCATGACATCTAGTGTGTGGTTTCTGAGTCATGACAGGACCCCACTTGATCTTAGCGTTCTTAGGCTTTCCAGTTTCAACCACCTCATCCAGAGAAGTAAGTAGAGACCTCTTCAGACCAGAAGATCTGATCATTTCAATAGCTTCAGTAGGTAAGGTTTTCATCTCCTCTTCAATAGTTATTTCATCCTCAGAATCAGAACAATCAATTGACTTCAGCAGCTTGTTACAGTAATCCACACACTTGCCCTCAGCCACATTGTCATGATCACCACAGATAGATAAGTTATCAGGGGCAACTCCAATCTTGGTGGCAGTAAGGATATCCACAGCCTCAAAAGAAGCATCATCATCTAGAACACCAGGTCCACCATGGGAACCAATCAGCATAGGCTGATCTACCTCCATAACTTTTTCCAAATTAGGTGAAGCAAAAGCTCCAACATAAGATTCACCTCCAGTTGGTCCATCATGTTCAGTAGTATCCTTGGTTTTAGTTTCCATAACAGCACATTCCATGATGAAGTTTTCATGTTCAGCATCAGTCCAAGAAGCATGGTGTAGAGCTGCTACAGATTTTTTTTGGTGGCTACCACCATTGACATCTCCATGTGAACTAAGATTAGCTCTATCAAAGTCATATATACCATTTTCATCATTGGATAAAGTATCATCCGGACCATCATCAGCTTTACCCTCATGTAGACCATTGTCTTCATTAATTTCCTCATCCTCTTCATCTTCATCATCTACTATAGAGTCTATCCCACCTGTTTGTTCATATCCCTCCACTGTAAATCCAAGGAGGAACATCTTTTTTTTTCATTTCAATCAGCCTCTCAAAAGGGATTTTAGCTGGATCTCTGCAAGCAATTTTTATCCTCACATTCTCAAAGAAAGTTCTGTACATGCCATTCCAATCAACATCAGTGAGAACACCAAACATTGAAGCAACCTGACAAAACACTTTCCAAGTACACCAGTTTGGTGGGATACCCTCAATCAGAATCCAAGCTTCAACCAATTCCCCAAATGGGTCACAGGCACCTTTCCATTCAATCACTTTTACATTCACTCCCTCCTTTGGTAAGTCAAAAGCTGGAAATTCTATCAGATCTTCAGCACTCTTCCAAGGTGGGAACCTAACCAGAAATGTTTTGCTGGATAACACCCTAACTTGCCAAGGCCAATGTCTGGTCTTACAGAAAACAGCAGAAAGCAAGCCACAAAGCTCAGATTTCAGCACCTCACCCTTCATTATATTAACCACAGCACAATTCTAGTAATTAAGCCATTTGGTCTGAGTAGCAGCAGGACCTTCCACAAGGTAAAAACCTAGTCCACTAGCACCACTCCCAAAGAAAGTAGCAGATGGTTGAATCTTGGCCCAGGCAGCACAATTGTTGACATTGTGATTTTGTTGGCATATGAAGCAAGCTTTGGTTTTCACACAATTTCCCACATAATGATCAGGAACTCCACAACTAAAGCAAATCATATCCTTATACCTAGGGTCTAGCACTTGCTCTACCTCAATATCCACAGCTTGAGACACAGGGACTTGGGATGATGTAGCAGTAGATGCAGTTGATTTGGTTTTCTGTGCAAGCAAAGGATCCTTACTAGATGGAGGAGAATCCTGCCTGCGCTGCACCGGGGCTAGGGCACGTTGGTTAGGACCTCGTTGAGATGCTACCCTAGAGCTGGATCCAGAAGGACGACGCTCAGCCATCACCACGCCTTGTTGAACAACCTCTGTAAACGAGCGTGATCCTGGGCCAATCCCTTCACACAGAATACAGATCTCCTTTGGAATAGGATCAAATGATCTTGGGATAGCAGGGTGACAATCAGCACGAGTAAACTCCCTAGTAGCAAAAAGATCTTTCCTCACCCAGAAGATGTGAGGGAAAGGCTTTGGTAGGAAAGAGCTAGGGCTACTGCGGCGGCGAGGAGGGGAAGGAATAGACCACAACTGGCCATAGTGCTCCTCAATATATTATAGCTCACGGCCCTAAGAGCAGGAAGGCGGTTTTCCAAAACCCGCTTTACGCATCACCACACATCCACGAATGGACGGCTCCTGCACCATAGGAAGAGATTGGGTATTTTTCTGCTTTTTGTCATACTTTTTTGAAGCAAAAGCTTCGCTGTCTGCAACTGAATTTGAAGAAGGGCAGGATTGCAAAGTCCTCCTGCCATTCGCCTCATTAGGAGCACATATCTCAACTTCCAAATCGCAATTAACTGGCTCAACAGCACCATGAGGGAGAACCCTCGACATCTCTGAATCTCGCGTTGAACGCACAACACTATCATTGCAGAGGGAATCCCCTAGGACTGGTACTTCTGAACTGGAACCATATTCAGGCTTAAGCTGTTTGATAGCAACGCATCTACGGCGAGCACGAAATGCACGCAAACATTTTAATGAAGAATTTGAAAGGGTTTCCAGGATCTTACCATGATTTCCAGGCCATGGGGGGGGTCGATGTCGCGCTTGCTCCCATCGCAGATCCGGTTGTGGCCGACAGGAGCAGGTCCCCCAACCCGCAAGCCCCGACCACCGCCATTGGCGACAACTATTGCTGGCTGGGAGGGCGGAAGCGCATCCGGAGGAATTCTGGACAGAGCATCCACCCGCGGCCTCGCGATGTTGAGCCGAGGTGGATTGGGCGCACGGAAGTTGCTCCACCGCGCTGCCTGAGTTGGATCTGGAGAATTCGCCTCCTGGATGACCCATAAGAGGAGCTCCACATCCGATGCGCCATCGTTGCCGGTGAATCTCGCGTACTCGTCGAACGTGGCGTGCTGTATGATGATCTCGAATAGCTCCGACCACTCCGAGCGGTCCGGGAATCTCTCCTGCACCACCCGCCCCATTTCCCGATACGCCTCCGGTGAGTTCGCATCGACTGGGGGAGGTGGAAGCAACAACGGCTCCGCCACCTGAGTCGCCGGCCGGAGACAACGGATCTGAGAGCCCCGACGGCGAGGTGCTGTCTTCCAGCCTAGCGATGGAAGAGAAGGTGTCTAAGCACAGGGGAGGCACAGTAATGGTGGAATAGAGGTAGGTAGGCGGGAGAAGGGAGGGGGAAGGGGAAAATCGCCTCCCAGGCTCCGCTCCCGAGGCCATCCTCCCAACCCCTGCACCTTTGTTCATGTCATTTGGTTTTTCGTGCACTTATTTTTTAAATTATTGGTAATAGAACATACAGTATATAGATGAAAAATGTTGTAAATATTAGACAACTACTACTCGAGATAATTGCACGTATCGTCCTGGAAGTCGACGGCTAGGTCCAACATGATCCTGGAAGTTGAGAAGTGCTTCAATACGGTCCTGATACATGGAAATACGTGATCAATACGGTCCTGGAAGTTGAAACGGCAGTCCTAGCTCTACACGTTGCATACATATTGCATATTCTCGCGTACGACATGTCAGCACGGGGCCACGTCCATATAGGACCCATGTGTCAGTGGGCGCCAGAAATAGAAGAAACAAAAGGCGGTGGGGGGTTTCGAACCTGCGACCTCGGCACATACGTCGCGTTTGCTTAGCCACCAGACAAGCGTTTTCTCTTGATCGCTGTAGGGATGTATTTCCTATTATATATACCTCATTGTCTTTTCCGCTGTAGCACACACACACTTTTTTCCCCTGAGGACGCGCGTGCTAGCAAATTAAGCTGGCAGCAGTATTTGTTTTTGTCGCGAAAAACAGTAGTATTTGCTCCTAATAAGATGCACATGGTTTTATATTTAGACAAACAGACAAAGAAAATGGATTTATATTTTTGTATAACCTGTCATTTTGTTGGACTAATAACTTTAGCTTGTCACATTTTACCTTGTCCTTATGCATGAAAAATATTTACTTAGATGTCAGAAACTAAAAACAAATGATTACTTATGGAAAATAGAAGTTCTTCTAAATTTGTTGTAGGTAAGATAAATTTTATTGTTTAAGTGAAGGCACACTTTGGACAATTTCTTCGCATTTCATATCTATTTTCATTTGTGTCAGTGAACTGATTTTAGTAGATTTTCAAGCGCTAGTTTTCTATTCTAAATATGCAAAAACATAATAAATTAATCTCATGTTTGATAGATTACCGTGCCAAGTTTACACCGCAAAAAACACACATGCTGTTTTCCGGATGTGCTATATATATGTACCATTCAGTGTTATGTGTTAAAGTTATTTTTTTGCGGAACTATGTGTTTAAGTTTTCAAGCCTGAAAGCACATGTTGATTTCGGAATGTGCTTACATATATCATTAGAAGTAATCCATATATTTCTTCCATTTGTCATGGTTGTGAAATTCCAAAGTAAAAAAATCGGATCCTTGTGGATTTGATGATTTACGTGGTCGAATAATAAAATTAATGTTTCTTTCATTATTAGCTTCTGGTTATCAGTGAGCGAACGAACTTGAAATGGCCTCATTAAGGATTTTTAAGAAGAAAATGCATGCAGGCGCACTAGTGCTCATAAGAAGGGAATAATCTATTTATTAATATCGATAGCCCTGGTTGAGTTGGCTAGCACGAGCGAGCGAGCGAACATGCATTCTGCCTGGTCGTGTGTTCGACTCGCTAGGCAATAGCAATTTTTACTTGTATTTTCTCCTCGCGCTCACTGACAGGCAGGTCCCACACAGGTGGAGAGAGAGAGAGTTGACCTGTTCTCCAGCAGCGCGTTATGCAATACGTATGCGATGTGTAGAGCCAGGACCGTCGTTTCATGTATCAGGACCGTATTGATCACGTATTTCCATGTACCGGGACTGTATTGAAGCACTTCTCAACCTCGAGGACCATGTTGGACCTTGCCGCCGACTTCAAGAACGATACGTGCAATTATCTCACTACTACTCTGATAAGTTGTTCGGAAAAATCTAGAAGAAAACAACAATCTTATGAGTCGAAAGTCAAAATGAAAGCGCTGTGTGGTTTCGATACTGATTTCTGAGGTTCTTCCGTGATACCTCGGGACTAGCAAAGAGGTCTGAGACGACGAATCCAAGCGAAACAACACTGCTCCCCTGTCTCGCTTTCAGTTGCCGTCTACATCGACTTTTCTCCAGACTTCTCTGAACGGCACTTCTCCAAGTCCATCAAGAACTCGTGAAACGCCACGTCGGACGACCCGCCGTCTTTCACGGCGGCCGCCGCCATCTCCTTGGCCGCCGCGAGCCTCTCCCTCAGCTTGCTCCCTTCCTCCGACGCCATCACCAGCCTCACCTTCGCCGCCACCTCCTCTGCCTTCACCTGTCCCTCCTCGTAGCCCTCCACCGCCACCCCGACCTTCATCTCCTCCACCACGTGCACCTTGTTCATCCTCTGTTCCGCGTACAGCGGCCAGCAGATCATCGGCACGCCGGACACGATGCCCTCGAGCACCGAGTTCCACCCACAGTGCGTCACGAACGCGCCGACGGCTCCGTGACGGAATACCTCCGCCTGTGGCGCCCAGTTCTTCACCACGAAGCCCCTGCCAGCGGTCTTCTCCAAGAAACCCTCCGGGAGCGACGCCTGTAAGTCCGGTTCGATCGACTCGTCCTTCTGCTCGGGAGGGCCGCGCACCACCCATAAGAACCTGTGCCCGGAGTCCTGTAACCCGCGAGCCACCTCTGCTAGCTACGCCGCCGAGAAGGTGCCCAGGCTGCCGAAGCAGAGGAATACCACGCCCCGCTCCGGCTGCGCGTCAAGCCACTCGAGGCACGCGTGTCTCCCACCGGCGCTCCCTCCCGTTTGTCCAGGAAGGACTAGCGGGCCGATGCAGTAGACTGGCGGCGTTGGGCGACCAGGCGTGCAGAGGCCGTACCTGAGTGCTTCCAGCGCCCTCGCCTCCAACCAGTCGAAACTGTTCGCCAGAAAGCCTCTTGCTTCCGGCATCCGCGTGTAGTGGCGCAACCGTTCCTTGGCGATATCGCTCTCCCGGTCCAGCATGGTGGTCGACATGTCCAGCGCGCGGATCGGCGGCACGCCGGGGAAGTGGAGCACCGTCTTGCCCATGTCCTTGAACGAGCACGGGGCGGCGGGGTAGTAGTACGGCAGGTGGAGCATGATGGCGAGGTCGCCGACCGCGGACGCGAAGAAGAAGTACGCGGGGATGTCGAGCTCGGCGGCGACGTCGAGCGCGTCCACGCAGAACATGTCCACCACGAGGGCGTCCACGGCGGGGAGAGTGCGGAGGAACTCCCGCAGCGAGGGGTTGGCGGCGCGGAGCACGTCGATGGTGCGCAGGACCGGGTGGGAGTAATGGCCCTTGCCGCAAGACGGCACGGGGAGGAGGCGGAACGTGATGGCTGGGTTGGCGGTGGAGAGGCGAGCCATTGCGTCTTCCGACACGGCGTCCTTGTCCGGCGGGTTCACGACGGCAATGACGACGGTCTGCCCGCGGCGGAGGAGACCTTAGCCAGCTCCACCATGGGGTTGAGGTGGCCCACGCCGAGCGAGGGATAGAGCACCACCGTCTTCTGTATGCCTCTTGTCTTCGTGGCCTGTGGGGGAAATGAAATGTGGAAGAGATGAGATTACGAGCGCAAATGCACTGTGGCCACTTCTCGTCCAAATTTATGCGTGGCTAATCAGGCGACCGGCCTGGGCATCTCGAGATCGGCGGGTGGGCCATAGAAGAACACGTACGCACCACTTCAGACGTGTCGGGACATACAAGGACCTGACCTGTTTGCTTGATGACCTAACTTATTCATAGCAATGCCGCACCATATTTGCCACGGTGCAATAAACAAGAACACTCCAACTAGTGCCCAACGGGTAAAAAAAATATAAGTAAAACTGGCCAGCTAGACCGACAAGCCCATACCCACCCATAACCAAACAACACGTAGCATGCAAATTTGCACGTGTAATATACACACTCGTATCACATTAGTCGTGTCAGCTAGCCACCTATCCAACTTTCACACCACCGTGATCTAAGGGCCTTTTTGATTCGTAGGATTTCCAAAACGCGGGAATAGGAAAAACATGGAATTAAAGTGGAATGTTGTCTTGAATCCTACAGGATTATACGAGTGTTTGATTGTGCATAGAAAAAACGCAGGATTCTTTTAAAGAGGTTTGAGTGGATGAGATGTTTCCTATGAAATCTAGTGCAAATAAATCCTATAGAAAAATTCCTATGGTTTAAAATCCTATGAATCAAACAACCAAGATAGGAAAAATTCCTAAGGATTAGAATCCTCCAAAATTTCATTGAGAATTCTTTGAATCAAAGAAGCCCTAAACTACTACGAGGGAAAACCGAAGAAACGAGGCAAAATATGGACGAGGATTTGCCGCACGTATCACATTAGTCGTGTCAGTCCCTTGTACCGCCTTTTTATTTTAGCTTTTGATTTTTGAAGTTCTATATTTTTTAAAATAAAATATCTAAATTAAGTTTTGTTTTCAAATTCGTGTTCTCATGACCAGCACTTTGAAATTAGATCCATTTCGAATATATTCTGACAACTTTTAAAAAAATATGTTAAGTTTCAGTGTTGAAAATTAGTACAAGCGGCCGATAAAAAATCAATTATTTTGTGTTGACCACCGAACAAAACAAATTCTTTAAAATTATATCTCTGGTACTTGTTGAAACTTGGCATTTTTAGATGCAAAAACCGTAAGTTCCATCGTTCGAACTTAAAGGTTTTTGAGGGATTTTTATTTTACTGTGCCCTCATGCAGGATTCAACTACTTCAGGAATTGCGCCGCAAGTCGAGCGAGCGGCACGGTTTGGGAGGTGAGTGCCCCCCGCATTTACGTGCCCCTACGAATTTCCGAGCAAACTACATGAGGTACGGGCGACAACTAATTTTTCTCTTGCGGAAGGCCTTGTAACTAGCTTTATAAAACTTAGACAAGGCAGTTGTGTGTCTTTTTTTTTTGATAAATAACGCTTTTATTAATTTAAAATGTAGCCTAATGTCCGAACACTGCATAACTAAGATGCACATAGTCAAATCCCAATAGTCTAACAAAAAAGACATATCAACAACGGTACAGTCATATAGGACCGACATATGCCTATGTCAAAGATGGTGGTGGATCGATCCAGAGGTTATGTTGCCACTCATGTTGGGTTAAAAACTCCCTAGTCACCCACTCCAACCGTATACGCACCACCTTGATCAATGGTTCATACTCCGTTCATTGTTGCGAAGACCATATACGAAAAGGGTGTGTACAACGGAAAATAACCTGCAAAGGAGAAGAGTTCTTGCCATTAAAAATCAAATCATCCCAACATAGTCAGAGCGACCATAATAAGGCATAGGCTCTCACCATTATTAGCGGTTTCAACATAATTGGAACACCACCCAATCAATGACCAAAAATATTGGCAACACTATGAAGATAGTAATATGTGAGTCATGTTGATGAGTAATAATACTTTAGTAAGAATATTAGTGTTAAGGTTTGTGATTCCCTATGCAAGCACGAAAGTCAATAGTTATGCAACAAAGTTACATCCTACTTGTGGTGCATTATTGAGTGTTCGTTATGTTCAATGCTCGTTTATGGTTGTTTTCATTTTTTGGTTGGTCGCTTCTCAATCTATTTTTGTACTAAGCGGGAATACTGCTTGTACATCCAACTCCTTAAACCCAAAGTTCTGACAAATGAGTCCATCATATCTACCTATATGTGGCATTTCCATGCCGTTCCAAGTAAATTTATATCTACCAACTCTACTTTTCAAAATGAATTTCCTTTTTGTGTGCCCGTACCGCTCATGAAGCGGTAGGGAGTGGCCAATATTTTCATGCTAGGTATGTTATTCTCAAATGAGTGTTTATTAACTTGTCATTGCACGAGAGTGTGGCAGGTAATAGGTATGGCCAGTCCCGAAATGAAAAAATATATTTTATGTTGTCAATAATAAATTTCTTGGAAAGTGTTGGTATGGAAGGCACCCGTGGATACTACTAGCCATGGATTGTGAAAGAATGATGGAAAAGGAAATAAACTTTATTTTATGTTTGGTAATCGCCTATGATTTATCTAGCATGGAAGATATTGAGAATTCTCGGTCGTTTTCATTGACAGGAAAAGCAAGCCTCTCAAAATAATTTTATCTCTCAATTTAAGCTTTGAGCTCTAGCACCTTTACAAATATCTGCTCCCCTCTGCGAAAGACCTTTCTATTTACTTTTATGCAATTTTTATTTTTATTGAGTCTTCATCTTCTCTTATAAAGCACCAACTAGGGAACACTATTGTCATACTTGTGCATTGGTTGTAGCTAATATTCGAGTGTGTTTCATGAATGGATCAATGATTGAGCATAATGGGCTAGGAATGGCTTTATTTAGCGTTGATATTTTGAAAGACATGGTTGCTTGTTGATATACTTGATTATTGATGTCTTCATGTAAAATTATAGACTATTGCTTTGAATCACTTAAAGTCCAAATGTCGATGCTACAAAAGAAAAAATATGAGATAAACATGTTAGGCAGCATTCCACATCAAAAATTCTGTTTTTATTATTTACCTATTCGAGGACGAGTAGGAATTAAGCTTGGGGATGCTTGATACGTCTCCAACGTATTTACAAATTTTAATTGTCCCATGTTGTTATATTATCAATCTTGGATGTTTTATATACATTTACTAGCAACTTTATATCATTTTCTGGGCCTAACTTATTAACCTAGTGCCCAATGCCAATTGTTGTTTTTGCTTGTTTTTTACTTTGCAGAATATCAATACCAAACGAAGTCCAAATGGCAAGAAACTTTTTGGAGATTTTTTTCCTGGTGATAAGAGACCCTGGAAGCTTCTGGAGCACACGAGAGGAGGCCCATGGGCCCATTAGACCAGGGCGCCAGGGGCCTCTGGCACGCCCTGATGGGTAGTGGGGCCCACGGGGACCTTCTTGACCTACCTACGCCTCTATAAATACTCTAATATCCCAAAAAACCTAGGGGAGTCGACAAAATAATTTTTCCACCGCTGCAAGTTCCAGAACCACGAGATCCAATCTAGAGGCCTTTTCCGGCACTCTATCGGAGGGGGCAACGATCACAGAGGGGTTCTTCATCATCCTTGCCGCCCCTCTGATGATGCTTGAGTAGTTTACCACAGACCTACAGGTCTGTAGTTAGTAGCTAGATGGCTTCTTCTCTCCTTTTGATTTTCAATACAATGTTCTCCTCGATGTTCTTAGAGATCTATTTGATATAACTCTTTTTGCAGTGTGTTTGGGATCCGATGAATTGCGATTTTATAATCAGATCTATCCATGAATATTATTTGAGTCTTCTTTGAACTCTTTTTTGCATGATTGTTATAGCTTCATATTTCTTCTCTGATTTATTGGTATGGTTTGGCCAACTAGATTGATTTATCTTGCCATGGGAAGAGGTGCTTTGTGATGGGTTCGATCTTGCGGTGCTCAATCTCATACTAGTGGAGAAAAGCCTAGCTATGGCGTGGGAAAAAGTGCTTTGCTAGCGTAGACACCCTACACCAGCAATACGACGCTACTGTTAGAAAATAGCGCTCACGTGGGTGGCCACACCAACAATATTCTAATGGTTGATGGCGTGCCAGATGGACAACGCCAGCACTATAACCACACAGGTAGTGGCGTGTCGTGTACTTTGCACGCCACGAACATTTCAACCAGCCAAAAAAATTTCCACCACCATATATAACATTTAGCATTTCACATTAGAACTAAGCACATATATAACATCACACAGTAGAATAATACCAGTTAATAGACCATTAATTAGCAGTTAGTAATAGTGACAATCGATTAGATACAGTAGTAGCTACACACATATATAGAGGTACGGTAATAAATGGCACAAGTACTCACAAACACGAGCTAACATAGTTAATGAGTAGTTCATTTCACATCAATGGCCCAACCACTTCTAAATGAGGTTGATGATGATCATCATCCTCAAGTCATGGCGCATGGTGTTCGTAATAGTGAGTAGGATGGCCTGTGCAACCCAAAGATTCTTTCCACGAAGGAACTTCTTCCACCCCGCCCCGGTTGAAGACAATGCAACCGTCCGTGTCCACTGCGTATGCACAGCTTGTGACGGAGCCCCTTCTAGTAACGCGTAGTCCAGCTATGCCTTCTTCATACGGCTCGATGCCACAACTCACAGATAGCTTCTTAGGTAATTTCTGAAAACCATTAGATATGATAAATGAGCATGTCATCACAGATAGCTCCTTAGGTAACTTCGATCCACATGTATCATCAGGTTCAACACTAAGCATATGATCACATAACTACCCTAAGCATATATCATCAATTTACTACACTAATTAAACATATATATCAACAAATTAATACGTATACTAAGCATATATCATCACATTATATTAGACACTAATTAAGCATATCACATTACTACAGTAAGCATATATCATCACATTATACCACACTATATAAGCATATCATCACATTATTATAGCATGCATATCATCTGATTACTAGCTATGTACACTAAGCATATCATCATATTTCTACACAACATGCACATTTAAATTTCTACACAAAATAATTTCTACACTAAGCATTTATATTATCACATTACTACAACAAGCATATCATCGAACTACATACTACACTAATTAAGCATGAATATATATCTTCTAATTAATTACTACACTAAGTAACATACCATGAGATGCTGTTTAATATTTGTCCTTGTGAGGCGGGTCACGAATGGCATCCTGATGTATCTTCACTAAGCGGAAGTATGTCCCAGAGGTTGCCCGATTCCTTATCACTCAGCCTCAGTCTTTGGGCATATAGTGCTTCATTAAGTGGGCCCTCATCATCATCTGAAACCTCATGATCTGAATCCTCATGATCTGAATCCTCATCATCAGAATCCTCATGATCTAAAGCCTCATCATCTGTATCGGGAATCAAATTCAAATAGACAACAGTAAGCCTGGGACCTTCTCCTCTGAAGGAGAAGCTGATAAATTCACCCCCACAAAGACCCAGGCGGGCGATGAAACAATCCCACTCATATCCTCCAACCTAGGTGGTCTTTCGCCCCTTGAAGACCTGCATAGTGTAGGTCCCCCCATGAGCTTCGAAGGTCACCATGTCTCTGATGAGCTCATTGAATGCCAATCTCACATTGCATGGGATGATCTGTGTAAGGAAAAAACAAAACACACACACAGAATGCATTAGCGGAAATAGCAACAAAAACAAAAAATAACTGTTAGAAAGGTTCATATAATTTGTTACCTTTGAAGGAATAAAACTAGGCTGGAAGTAGATGCCGAACAGCGTGGCATTACAAAGGCTCGTCCGGCACCTTGACTTGCACAGTCAACATGGTGGTCCTTGCTCCATTCTACACAAAACACATACTGAACACTAAGTTGAATTATAAATGCAAGTATGCCACTCCAATTAAAAATCAAGGTCTTGATTTTAGTTTCCCCGCCTAACCAATTCAACTTACCCTCACACTCATTCTCCTATGTTCCAAGTTCGAAAGGGGATGTTTGTTTCTATGTTTGCCACACTTGCCTTACTTAGGGAATCTTGACATACTTTTTGTATCTATGACATGTGGGCCTTAGTGATAAAAAAAAAATTCTTGCCTTAGTTGTGACAAGAACCAAACACACACCCAACAGATTTTCGTAGAAACAAATTCAGAGTATTATTGCCTTAGTTGTGACAAGAACCAAACACACACCTAGCAGGTTTTCCTAGAAACAAATTCAGAGCTTCATTATAGTCTTCCCTTCACATATTTGGGTTTTCCTCTAGGTACCACCAAACCATCAGTTCATGATCTAGTGCCAATCATAACAAGAACTGATAAAGGATTATATGGAGTGGCAAGTTTCAAGAATTATTCTCGCAGATTGACTTATGTTAATTCAGTGGTCGCATCCATGCCCATCTTTGCTATGTGGACCTTCAAGGTTCACTACACCATTCTAGATCATGTCAATAAAGCCAGTATAAATTTCCTTTGGTATGGTAATGACATAAACAAGAAAGGAAACTGCCTTGCAAGTTGGAAAATGATTTGTAGACCACTTCCACTGCCTAGTTGCATCACATTAGTTCAAACGAAATTTTTGTATCTCTGCTGAGGGAGTCCTGGATTAGGGGGTCCTCGGACAGCCGGACTATATACCTTGGCCGGACTATTGGACTATGAAGATACAAGATTGAAGACTTCGTCCCGTGTCCGGGTGGGACTCTCCTTTGCGTGGAAGGCAAGCTTGGCAATTCGGATATGTAGATCTCCTTCCTTGTAACCGACTCTGTGTAACCCTAGCCCCCTCCGATGTCTATATAAACCGGAGGGTTTAGTCCGTAGGACAACAATAATCATAATCATAGGCTAGCTTCTAGGGTTTAGCCTCTACGATCTCGTGGTAGATCAACTCTTGTAATACTCATATCATCAAGATCAATCAAGCAGGAAGTAGGGTATTACCTCCATCGAGAGGGCCAGCGCCTGGGTAAACATTGTGTCCCCCGCCTCTTGTTACCATCCGCCTTAGACGCACAGTTCGGGACCCCCTACCCGAGATCCGCCGGTTTTGACACCGACATCTGCCACTACCTAGTGATGAACCCTAGCGATGCAAATAAAAAAAGTAGAGGGGATGAACTCACCGAGGGGACGAAGATGGAGGCGATGAACCCTAGCAGGCCGTCATTTCCACCGCCATCGTCGATTCCGCCGCAGCCGCCAACGAAACCCTATCTCAAACTAAAATGTACTCCAATAAAATAGGAGGGCAACGAGCGGCGATAGAGGGAGAGAGGGGGCGATAGAGGGGAGATTACCTGTACGCCCTAGCTGGCCGGAATCGGAGCGACGAGGAGCACCGAGAGAGGGAAGAGGAAAGGGGAATGATAGGAAAGGGGGCACAAAGAGAGAGGGAGTGGGTGAGGGGGCTGTTGCCCCCTTGTTTTGACTCCCAATGTGAGGGCTTGGCCCAATACGCCATTTAAAATAATATAAATTTAAAATCATCAGTATTTCCATTTAAAATAATGTAAATTTAAAATCATTAGTATTTCCATTTAAAATAATGTAAATTTAAAATCATCAGTATTTCCATTTAAGATAATGTAAATTGAAAATCATCAATACTTCCATTTAAAATAATGCAAATTTAAAATCATATATACTTCCATTAAAATAATGTAAATTGAAAATCATGAGTATTTCCATTTAAAATAATATAAATTGAAAATCATCAATATATCCATTTAAAATAATGTAAATTTAAAATCACTAGTATTTCCATTTAAAATAATGTAAATGTAAATTTCTATTGAAAATAATATAAGTTTAAAAAAAATAAACTACAATATACAATAAAGATGAAGTCTCAAAGTACATATTTCAAGTGTCAAACTAAAAAGTAAAACAAATTAAAATTGAAGTCTCAAAGTGCATATTTTAAAAAATGTCAGTATTTCCATTTTCAATATTATCAAATTAACAAAATAAAAGACTCAGAATTACTAAAAGAGACAGAAAGAGACATGACACAGATGTATCGTTGCTATTAAGGGTAATAAGATGGGTTCGATCTTGCGGTGCTCAATCTTAGTGACAGAAAGAGACATGAACACACATGTATCATTGCTATTAAGGGTAACAAGATGGGGTTTATTCATACATGAGTTTATCTTGTCTACATCATGTCATCGTTCTTATTGCATTACTCTGTTTCTCCATGAACTTAATACACTAGATGCATGCTAGATAGCGGTCGATGTGTGGAGTAATAGTAGTAGATGCAGAATCGTTTCGGTCTACTAATCTTGGACGTGATGCCTATATACACGATCATTTCCTTGGATATCGTCATAATTATTTGCTTTTCTATCAATTGCCCAACAGTAATTTGTTTACCCACCTTATGCTATTTTCTCGAGAGAAGCCTCTAGTGAAAACTATGGCCCCGGGGTCTATTTCCTATCATATATTAAAACCAAAAATACCTTGCTGCAATTTTATTTTATTTTGTGTTTATTTAGATCTATTTATCAAATCTCATACAATTTAATCTATCTCAATACCGTTGAGGGTTTGACAACCCCTTCACTCGTTGGGTTACAAGTATTTGTTGTTTGTATGCAGGTACTGTTTACATAGTGTTGCTTGGTTCTCCTACTTGATTGATAACCGAGGGAAATACTTACCTCTGCTGTGCTGCATCATCCCCTCCTCTTCGGGGAAATACCAACGCAGATTACAACCATCAAAGATCATTATGCTCAAATTGTTTACCACATATTTATACCCTATGAACATGATTAATATGATGAGTTGTGAGTAGTTCTATTTGTTCTTGAGGACATGGGAGAAGTCTTGTTATTAGTAATCAGGTAAAGTTGATCACCGTTCTTCAATGTTTTGATATTATATGTTGTGTTGTTCTCCCTCTAGTGGTGCTATGTGAATGCCGACTACATGACACTTCACCATTTTGGACCTAGGGGAAGGCATCATCGAATTAGTTTGTAGATGATAGATTGCAGGAGTGGTAGAAACCTAAACCTCAGTTTATTGATTGTTCGATGAGGGGATGTTTTGGATTCACTTGTTTAATGCTATGGTTATATTTATCTTAATTACTTCCCTTGTATCTGCAGATGCTTGTGTGGAGGGTATAATCATAAGTAGGTATTTGTTCAAGTAACAACATTACCT
Organism: Triticum aestivum; assembly: GCF_018294505.1. Lineage (NCBI taxonomy): Eukaryota > Viridiplantae > Streptophyta > Magnoliopsida > Poales > Poaceae > Triticum > Triticum aestivum. The sequence continues at coordinate 388,991,909 of NC_057802.1, forward strand.
TAGCTCCAGTCCACCCACATAACACTTATTAAGGCAATGAATGTTAAATCAATGAATTGTGGTGAAAGTAACTTGGCGATGTTCCCCTGTGTCGTCAAGAGCATTTTAATCAATATAAGAAGTATCACCGACTTGTCCTAACACAACTAAGGATTGGTTCACTTGCTGCACCTTGATACTTTTGTTAATTGTTACTTGTTATCAATTATCTTGCTAGCACACTATCTGTCAAAACTATCTTATAACACTTGCAGTGAAAACCTTGTTGAAAACTACCTATCAATTCCTTCTATTCCTCGTTGGGTTCTATACTCTTACTTATCGAAAGGACCAGGATTGATATCCTATACTTGTGGGTCATCAAGTACCTAAGGATATTAAAGTCCCCTACAATAAACATTCGTTATGAGTTATCCTCAGCCTGGTACACCAATTCCCCGAAGGAAAGTGGATTTATGCTCATCTTGGTAGCCCCATAGACTATAACCAAGCTCCAGCTATGTTTCGGACGTGGAATTTCATGTGAAAGTAAGTATCCTCTGGACCTTCCACGTGCTGGCAGTAGCGGCGGCAGGAATCACCTGCTTGGTATTCATTAATTTTTTTCCCTGAATACCAATAATATACAACAAATATAGCTATAGTATACACTGGCTATGGGATTTATTTGGTATTCATGTGCATACCAAGGAATACCCCTGGCGCCGCCCCTGCGTGTTGGTAGACTATGCCATGTGTAGTCAAAACCACTTGGTAGGTGATCAATGACATGCGCATGCACGTCGCATTTAACAACCTCGGAAATCTCCACAAAATATAACCCATGTATGCACCTTTAAAGGAGGCGGCGTTGGCATCGGGTAGTTCCTAACTTTTGCTTGAAGTTTTCCAAGCGGCTTGACTGGCAGCACTTGAAGAAGGAATGACCCTCCAATTACAAACACATAAATGATCACACAACCATCACTTGGAGATAAGAATTCAATTACACATACTCACCTTGCCACGACAGGCACTAGATTCCTCATCTTGGGCAGCGCAACTGCTTTCTGGGCTTTTGAGCTAGGAATTTCCCTGGACCCTTCCCTTTAGATGGGGCGGGAGATGCTTGTTGTGCATGATCAACTCAGGTAAGTTTGGTTGTCTGAGTAGATGGGCTGATGATACTCCATTTTGCATCATGATTTCCTACTGTTATTTATATTGTTTTTGGTCATTATTCCACCTTATGATGCAATTTTAATGCCTTTTATCTCTTAATTTATTGCGAGGGAGATTACCAGCAGCTGGAATTCTGGACCTGAAAAAGCTACAATAGAGATGCATATTCTACAGAACTCCAAATGACCTGAAAATTCATGGAGATTTTTCATTGAATATATGAAAAAGACTGGAGCAAAGAAATACCAGAGGGGCCCACAAGCTGCTCACAAGGCAACATGGCGTAGCCTCCCCCATGCGTGCCCTGATGCCTTGTGGGTCTCATAGCTGTCCTCTAGTGCCCATCTTCTACTATATGAGGGGTTTTGACCTAGAAAAAAATAAGAGGAAGACATTCGGGACGAAGTGATGCCGTCTCGAGGTGGAACCTGGGCAGGAGCACTTTTGCTCTAGGGCGGAGTGATTTCGCCGGGGATACTTCCCTCAGGGAGGGGGAAATTGAAGCCATCGACATCGCCAATGATCCTCTCACCATCGGAGGGCCAATCTTCATCAACATCTTCACCAAAACCATCTCATCTCAAACCCTATTTCATCTCTTGTATTCAATCTTTGTCCCAAAACCTCAGATTGGTACCTCTGGGTTACTAGTAGTGTTGATTACATCTTGTAGTTGATGCTAGTTGGTTTATTTGGTGGAAGATTAAATGTTCAGATCCTCAAGCACATTCAATAGCCCTCTAATCTTGAACATGAATATGATTTGTGACTAGTTAATTTTGTTCTTGAGGATATGGGAGAAGTCTTGTTATAAGTAATCATGTGAAGTTGGCATTCGTTCGATATTTTGATGACATGTATGTTCTTGCTTCCTTTAGTAGTGTCATGTGAACATCGACTACATGACACTTCACCCTAATTGGGCCCAAGGGAAGGTACTATCGAGTAATAAGTAGATGATGGGTTGCTAGAGTGACAGAAGCTGAAACCCTAGTTTATGCTTTATTTCGTAAGGGGCTGATTTGGATCCATATGTTTCATGCTATGGTTAGATTTATCTTAATTCTTCTTTTGTAGTTGCGGATTCTTGCGAGAGGGGGTGATCATAAGTGGGTTGCCTTTTCAAGTAAGAACAGCAACCAAGTACCGGTCCACCCACATATCAAATTACCAAAGTAACGAACGCGAATTAACCAAACATGATGAACGTGACTAGTTGACAATTCCCATGTGTTCTCGAGAACTTTCAGGCTTGTTCTTTGCTATAAAAAGGATTGGGCCACCTTGTTGCACCTTTGTTACTATTGTTACTTGTTACTTGTTACGAATTATCTTGCTACAAAACTATCTATCACTGTTATTTACAGCACTTGCAGAGAATACCTTGTTGAAAACCGCTTGTCATTTCCTTCTGCTCCTTGTTGGGTTCGCACTCTTACTTATCGAAAAGACTATGATTGATACCCAATAATTGTGGGTCATCAAGACTCTATTCTGGCGCCGTTGTCGGGGAGTGAAGTGCCTTATGTAAGGAAACATTTTTATTACATGCTGAAATTTTCTGTCACATGTTACTATGGAAAATAATCCTTTGAGGGACTTGTTCGGGGTATCTTCACCTCGACTGTAAGCAATAAGAGTTTTTCCTCAACCTAATGTACCTACTGAAAATATTTATTATGAGATTCCTTTGGGTATGTTAGAGAAACTGCTAGCAAATCCTTATGCAGGAGATGGTACGATAATCCTGATTTGCACTTAATCTATGTGGATGAAATTTGTGGATTGATTAAGCTTGCAAGTTTGCCCGAGGATGGAGTTAATAATAAGGTATTCCCTTTATCTTTGGAGGCAAAATAAATTGACATGGTCTAGGCTATTGGATGATATTGGAACATGGGTGTCCGTGCAACAAACCCTGGGTGTGTTGCCCAGACTGTGCACAGGCACGAGAACAAGATTGAAGCACCAACTCAAGTCAGGGTACAAGGAACCAAGATATTTGAAGGACCAGCATGCATATCAGAGAGACCAAGATCGAGCAAGAGAAGCAGGATATCGCCAAGAGAAGGGCCTCCTTCGCCGGGCTGGCGAGCCCGGCAAGGGGCGAGGCCACCCCTAGAAGCAAGCGACCAAAGCGCCCCGGCAGGGTCTGCCGGGGCTCACGGAAGCAAAACCACCTCATCAACCACTCAACCACGACCCACATCATCGATCAGTGCGGTGTGAAGCCTCAAAGTGATTAAGTGGCAGCCATTCGCCACATGGTAGCCATTTCCTACAGGAGGAACCCACAGATGGCACCCGTCATGCGACATGTCAAGAGAATAGGCGCGGAGCTGGCAAGATAGCCTGGCAAGCCTTGCCGGGCAACTAGTGATGTGACACCAAGTGGTACTTTTAATGCACCCTGTCAGCCCGCAGAGTTAGGTATGATAGCACTGTTTGCTATCATATCAGTGCATAATGACTACTTTGCCATTGTGGTGACCCCTTGATCTTTAAAAGGAGGCCCATGGCAACCATAGAAAGGGTTAGAAGGTTGGATAACTCACATCCCCATACACGCGTAGTTGCTGCTGCCCCAAGGCAACCCCTGCCGGGCAAGTGTACTAGGCTCCTTCACCACCTTTTCCACCATCAATTCACCAAAGCAGGAGTAGGGTTTTACGCCTAACGGCGGCCCGAACCTGGGTAAATGATACGTCTCCAATGTATCTATAATTTATGAAGTATTCATGCTGTTATTTTATCATTCTTGGATGTTTTACAATCATTTTATAGCAACTTTATATCATTTTTTGGGACTAACCTATTGACCTAGTGCCAGTTGCTGCTTTTTGCTTGTTTTTTACATCGTAGGAAATCAATATCAAACAGAGTGCAAACACCGCGAAACTTGCTGGAGATTTTGTATGGACTAGAACACCCAAGATGGCCAGAGCAGCACCTGGGGGGTGCCCCGAGGGGGGCACAACCCACCAGGGCACGCTTGGGGGCCCAGGCGCGCCCAGGTGGGTTATGCCCACCTCGGTGGCCTCCCGCACCCCCTCTTTACCCTACAAATTCACAAATATTCCAAAACCCTTCGGGGCTAACCTAGATTAGAAGTTCCGCCGCCGCAAGGCTCTGTAGCCACCGAAAACCAATCTAGACCCGTTTCGGCACCCTGTTGGAGGGGGGGGGAATCATCACCGGTGGCCATCTTCATCATCCCGGCGGCCACCACGATGAGGAGGGAGTAGTCCACCCTCGGGGCTGAGGGTTTGGACTAGTAGCTATCTGTTTAATCTCTCTCTCTCTCTCGTGTTCTTGAGATGTCACAATCTTGATGTATCACGGGCTTTGTTAATATAGTCGGATCATATGGTGTTTTCCCCTCTCTATCTTGTTGTGATGAATTGATTTTTTCCCTTTGAGATTTCGTTGTTTTCGGATTGAATACTTTTATGGATTTGAGAACACTTGATATATGTCTTGCAATTGAATACTCGTGGTGACAATGGGGTATCGTATTGATTCACTTGATATATGTTTTGGCACTCAACTCGCGGATTCCTGAGGTGACATTGGGGTAATCTATGCATAGGGGTTGATGCACGTTCTTGTCTTTGTTTCTCCGGTAGAAATCTTGGGGCACTCTTTGAAGTTCTTTGTGTTGGATTGAGTATTATGAATATGAATTTGCCTTGGTGTTATTTTAGTACGAACTCTAGGATAGATCAAACGGAAAGAATAGCTTTGTGTTATTTTAGTACGGACTCTTGAATAGATCGAACGGAAGGAATAGCTTTGAGGTGGTTTCGTACCCTACAAACAATTTATTCTTATGTTCTCCGCTAGATAGGAACTTTGGAGTGATTCTTCATCGCACTTTGAGGGGTGGTTATATGATCCAATTATATTAGCACTGTTGAGATATTGCACTAGCGAAAATATGGACTCTAGGCCTCATTTTCAAGCATTGCAATACCGTTTTTATGCCCGTTTACTATTTGCTACCTTGCTGTTTTTATTTATTCAGATATAAAAAAATATTTCTACCATAAATATTACACTTTTATCACCATCTCTTCGCTGAACTAGTGCACCTATACAATTTTCCATTGTATTGGGTGTGTTGGGGACACAAGAGATTTCTTGTATTTGGTTGCAGGGTTGTTTGAGAGAGACCATCTTCATCCTACACCTCCCACAGATTGATAAACCTTAGGTCATCCACTTGAGGGAAAATTGCTACTGTCCTACAAAACTCTGCGCTTGGAGGCCAAACACGAGTCTACAAGAATAAAGTTGTGTAGTAGACATCAGTAAAATTGCTTGTGTGATCCCTGTCGCGCTACCCCACACTCGTCTGCTCTTTTTGCAACGCGTCGCCCCCCTGCCGAACCAGCAAGGGGCCTCCTGGTCCCATAGGTGGTCGTGGTTTCCCGCGACATGTTTGGCGCGCCAGGTAGGGGCTCGCTTGTGCGAATCTGAAGGCGTGCGAAGCGCGTCGACTTCATCACCATCTTCATCTCTGACGACGCCATCGACCATGGCGCCCGAGAAGAAACCCAGCCCTCCTGCTCACCCATCCACCTCAAAGGCTCCGCCGCTCGTGGCCTCTAGCGCTGCGGGGGGTTTGGAGGCATGCGAGGACACGGACGTAGCTGGGCATGTGGCCGGAGGAGGCGGCACCGTCACCACTTCCCCCGCTGCTGACGTAGGAGCAGGAGGCACCGAAGGAGAGCAACACCCCGACGGCCACCCTCTCCAAGGAACGGGTGAGGGGGTTACTCCATCTGCGCCCCTCTCTCCCTCTAACGGGCACAGCCACAACAACGACGCTCGGACGGGGGCGAACTGCCGCCCTCCGGCCGCCCCCACCATGGGTGCGGTCGCAGCGTGTGCACCTCCCTCGGGACGGGCCGAACAAGCCGCTGCGCCCGACGGAGCCGCTGGCCCTCGAGAGCCTTCGCCACACCACATCTAGGTGGTCGCCCTGCAGCGACAGCGGGGGCGTAGTACTACCACCGCTGGCACCGTCAGGAGCCACGCAACGGTACGATCGACTTCATCGACATCCATGCCAAGCACAGCCTCGGAGGCCATGGCTCGAGCTCAGTTGCTACTGAGGTTTCCGCCAGCGGCCGAGCAGATGGACGAATGGCATGCCACCATCCAGAGTCTGCTCGGTTTCGCCGAAGCCGGGGGCTCGCGGCGTGTTGACCCGCCACAAACTCCCCAAGCGACAGCAACAGCTCGTGCTGCAGACCATACGGAAGAGGCCATCCCCATGGTGCAGTCCCCACCATGGCAGCCAGCGCGAGCGCAACAAAATCAAGATCACGAGGACGTCTCGATGGCCCCTTCTGACCCTCGAGTACATCCAAGCCAACGTCGAGCCCCGGAGGATGGGTGGGGAGGAGACGCGCACGTCGTCATCGAGCAACGCCGCGACGACCTCCACCAGACCGACGGGTGCGACGGCCTCAACATCGACGAAATTGTGCTTGGTGTTGGCGGGTGCCTACCTTTCGAGGTTGGCTGCCCTGCCTTTACACGAGAGCTGCGGTGAATTCAATGGCCGTCCGTTCGCACATTCAAGCCAGAGATACCTGAGAAGTACGACGGGAGGCCGAACCCGGTAGAGTTCCTGAGCATCTACATCATCGTTGTTCAGGCTGCCGGGGGAAGAGATGAGAAGGTGTTTGTGAAGGAAATATGCCCTAGAGGCAATAATAAAGTTACTATTTATTTCCTTATATCATGATAAATGTTTATTATTCATGCTAGAATTGTATTAACCGGAAACATAATACTTGTGTGAATACATAGACAAACAGAGTGTCACTAGTATGCCTCTACTTGACTAGCTCGTTGATCAAAGATGGTTATGTTTCCTAGCCATTGACATGAGTTGTCATTTGATTAACGGGATCACATCATTAGGAGAATGATGTGATTGACTTGACCCATTCCGTTAGCTTAGCACACGATCGTTTAGTATACTGTTATTGCTTTCTTCATGACTTATACATGTTCCTATGACTATGAGATTATGCAACTCCCATTTATCGGAGGAACACTTTGTGTGCTACCAAACGTCACAACGTAACTGGGTGATTATAAAGGTGCTCTACAGGTGTCTCCGAAGGTACTTGTTGGGTTGGCGTATTTTGAGATTAGGATTTGTCACTCCGATTGTCAGAGAGGTATCTCTGGGCCCACTCGGTAATGCATATCACTTAAGCCTTGCAAGCATTGCAACTAATGAGTTAGTTGCGGGATGATGTATTACGGAACGAGTAAAGAGACCTGCCGGTAACGAGATTGAACTAGGTATTGAGATACCGACGATCGAATCTCGGGCAAGTAACATACCGATGACAAAGGGAACAACGTATGTTGTTATGCGGTCTGGCCGATAAAGATCTTCGTAGAATATGTGGGGGCCAATATGAGCATCCAGGTTCCGCTATTGGTTATTGACCGGAGACGTGTCTCGGTCATGTCTACATAGTTCTCGAACCCGTAGGGTCCGCACGCTTAAAGTTTTGATGACAGTTATATTATGAGTTTATATGTTTTGATGTACCGAAGGTTGTTCGGAGTCCCGGATGTGATCACGGACTTGACGCGGAGTCTCGAAATGGTCGAGACATGAAGATTGATATATTGGATGACTATATTCGGACACCGGAATGGTTCCGGGGGTTATCGGATATATATCGGAGTACCGGGGGGTTACCGGAACCCCCCCAGAGGTTATTGGGCCTCATGGGCCCAATTGGTGGAAGAGGAGAGGCGGCCAAAGGGCAGCCGCGCGCCCCTCCCCCCAAGTCCGAATTGGACAAGGAGGGGGGCGGCGCCCCCTTTCCTTTCCCCCTCTCTCTCCTTCCCTCTCCTCTCCTAATCCAACAAGGAAAAGGGAGGGAGTCCTACTCCCGGTGGGAGTAGGACTCCTCCTGGCGCGCCCTCCTGGCCGGCCGCCTCTCCCCCCTTGCTCCTTTATATATGGGGGCAGGGGGGCACCCTAGAGACACAACAATTGATCTGTTGATCTTTTAGCCGTGTGCGGTGCCCCCCTCCACCATAGTCCACCTCGATAATACTGTAGCGGTGCTTAGGCGAAGCCCTGCGTCGGTAGAACATCATCATCGTCACTACGCCGTCGTGCTAACGAAACTCTCCCTCAACACTCAGCTTGATTGGAGTTCGAGGGACGTCATCGGGCTGAACGTGTGCTGAACTCGGAGGTGCCGTGCGTTCGGTACTTGATCGGTCGGATCGTGAAGACGTACGACTACATCAACCGCGTTGTGCTAACGCTTCCGCTTTCGGTCTATGAGGGTACGTGGACAACACTCCCCCCTCTCGTTAGTATGCATCACCATGATCTTGCGTGTGCGTAGGATTTTTTTGAAAATACTACGTTCCCCAACAGTTTGCCAACTACTTCCCTTTGACCGTCAAGTCCAATGTGAGGTCTTGGCTGATGCACCTACCGGAGAACTCCATTTCATCGTGGGCCGACCTGTGCCATGAGTTCATTGGTGCCTTCACTGGCAGTCATCAGGTACCCGGCAGACCCAGCGATTTGCAGCTTCTCCAGCAGAAGGAAGGAGAAACCCTCCGTAAGTATTTACAGAGATTCAGCAAAGTTCATAGAAATATCCCAAATATCCATCCGGCAGCCGTGATAGCTGCCTTCCAGTCCAATGTGCACAATCGTCGTATTTGTTCCAAGATGAACGTGCCATTGCCCAAGACTATGAATGAGCTTTACACATTAGTGGATAAGTGTGCTCGGATGGAGGAGAGAGGAAGATTGCACCAATGTTGATTCAGAGGATGAGGACGAATCAACCCGCTAGAAGAAGGGCAAGAAGTGCAGCAAGAAGCAAAGAGATAATGCAGTGATGACTGTTGAAGGATCTGGTACGCCTAGTGCCGGCAAGAAGGCCAACGCTAAGGCCCCCGGTAAGGAAGCTGCGGTATGCACTGACTGCTGGGAAGCCACTGCTGCCGAGAAAGCTAGGAAAGGCGATGGGCCGTACTGCAAGATTCATCGGACCAAGGGCCACGACCTTCAAGAGTGTTACCAATTTGAGTAGCTTGTCAAGAAACATAGAGCAGAATATGGGAAGTGTGATAAGGAAAAAGGTCAGAATGTCGCTAGCGGTAAGGGCCGGGTGGTGAAGTAAATCGCCCCGGCAAACCCTTTCGGAACCATGGAAAGCCCGCCAGAGGTCAAGAGAAGGAAACCTGTGACAATGAGAGGGATGGAGGGGATGAAGAGGAAACCAGCGAGCAAGAGTTTCAGAAGGCCACAGACGCCCTGTGCATTGACGGAGGTGCATCTTTGCACACTTCTCACCGCCAGCTCAAACGGTGGGCATGGAGGTCAATACCGTGGAACCAACGCCAGAGGCCCGGAAGCTCGCTCAAATGGTCCTGTACGCACGTCATCTTCGATGAGGAGGACCATCCTCGTACCACTGCCGTAGGATGTTTGCCGTTGTTGGTCTCCCCAACAATCCGCAACCTCAAGGTCACAAAGATGTTGGTGGACGGTGGGGCCGGGTTGAATCTGATTTCCCCGATAGTCACCAGCAAGCTTCAGATAGGAGAAGATGAGCTAGAGTTTACCGGCACGTTTCAAGGAGTTAATCCCGGCAGGAGCCATCCTAAGGGAAAGATAACGTTGCTGGTAATATTTGGGGGAGAACTGAATTACCGGACTGAGAGGATTGTGTTTGATGTGGTTGATCTCCCCCTGCCGTACAATGGGATTCTTGGACACCCGGCCTTGGCTAAGTTCATGGCGGCATCCCACTATGCCTACAACACCTTGAAGATGCCTGGGCCATTGGGAGTCATCACCATCCCATCAGATGAGAAGGATGCAATTATTTGTGTGGACAAGATGTACCGGGACGCGGTCGCAGCTGAGGCAGCGACCGCGGCAGCGACCGCCAAGGAAAGCAAAGGAAGGAAGAGAGGATGTAGGGACTCCGGCAAAGAGTCCGGGAAGCGTACCCCCACCGAGAGCACGACACCAATTGACGACGTGCCAGAGTGTTCTAACAGCAAGAGATCCAAAGTTGCCGCACCCCAAGTGAAGAAGGTCCCGACAGGGCTGGCTGGCGTTGATGGTACATTCACTATCAGTGCCACCCTCGATGACAAATAGGAAAGCGTGCTCGTTGCCTTCCTGCGGGCGAATATCGATGAGTTTTCCTGGTAACCATCTGATATCCCCGGTGTTCCCAGGGAGGTAATCGAGCACCACCTTGGTGTCTGCCCACACGCCCGACCTGTCAACCAGAAAGTCCGGAAGAAGGCTTTGGAGAGGCATCGGTTCATTACAGAAGAGATCAAGAAGCTTGAGGCAGCTGGTTTGGTCAGAGGAGTACTGCATCCCATGTGGTTGGCAAATCCAGTGGTAGTCCAGAAGGCTAACGGGAAATGGAGGCTTTGTATAGATTTCACAGATCTCAACAAAGCTTGTCCAAAAGACCCATTCCCCTTGCCGCGCATTGACCAGATTGTGGGCTCCACTTCAGGTTGTGATTTGCTCTCCTTTCTGGATGCATACTCTAGGTATCATCAAATCTTCATGTCCAAGGAAAATGAAGGGAAGACGTCGTTCGTCACTCCATGTGGAACGTACTACTTTGTCCGCTTGCCATTCGGTAAAGAGTGCCGGGTCCACTTTTGCAAGGGCAATGCAGATTTGTTTTGAGCCACAGCTACACAGAAACATAGAGTCATATATGGATGATATCGTGGTCAAGACCAAGGATAAGGCCACCCTTATTCAAGATTTGGGGGAAACGTTTGATAATCTGTGCAAGATCAATTTGAAGCTCAACCCGGAGAAGTGTGTACTTGGTGTTCCCTTTGGCAAGCTGCTTGGGTTCTTTGTATCCCAACACGGGATCGAAGCCAACCCCGACAAGATCAAGGCCATCGAGCAGATCCAAGTGCCAAGGACAGTTAAGGATGTGAGGCGCCTGACAGGATGAGTTGTCGCGCTAAGCAGGTTCATCTCCAAGTCTGCCGAGCGCGCCCTGCCGTTCTTCAAGATTTTGAAGAAGGCCGGCCCTATGAAATGGACCGCAGAAGCAGATGCAGCTTTGCAAGAGTTGAAGGCCTACTTGTCCTCTATGCCTACCTTGGTTGCCCCCAAACCCAAGGAGCCATTGTTGCTATACTTGGAGGCAACCAACCAGGTGGTCAGTGCAGCCTTCGTAGCATAGCGGGAAGTGGATGAGGCGGAAAGTGAGCAGAGACCGGCAGAGTCAGAGAAGGATCAGGAAAGCAATGAGCACGACAACGATAGCAACCCCAAGGACGCGGCAAGGAAGAAAGTGGTGCAGCGCCCAGTGTACTTTGTCAGCTCCCTGTTGCATGGGGTTACTAGATCGAGGTACTCTGGCGTGCAGATGTTGATCTTTGGCCTCGTTATGGCCTCAAGGAAACTTCACCACTACTTCCAAGCCCATGAGATCACGGTTGTTACTCGTTTTCCGTTGCAGAGGATACTCCGAAACCCTGTGGCTACCGGCAGAATAGTGGAATGGGCTTTGGAGTTATCCAGCTTTGGTTTGAAGTTTGAGAGCACATCAACTATTCAGAGCAAGGCGTTGGTAGAGTTTATTGCAGAGACGCCAACTCTGATGAGGAAGTAACAGAGATAGTTATCCCCGGCAAGGAATCGCCCCAAGAATGGATTATGTATTTTGATGGTGCCTTTTCCCTGCAAGGTGCATGAGCCGGCGTGCTTCTTGTTGCCCCCTTCGGGGAGCACTTGAAGTACGTCATCAAAATGCATTTTGCCCGGGAAGAAGCTACCAACAATACAACTGAGTATGAAGGACTCCTTGCCGGGCTCAGGATTGCAGCTGAATTGGGAATCAAGAAGCTAATCATTCGAGGAGATTCATAGCTTGTGGTGAGACAAGTCAACAAGGATTACCAAAGTCCATTGATGGAGGCATACGTCGAGGAAGTGAGGAGATTGGAGGAGCACTTTGATGAATTGTAAACAGAGCATGTACCCCGTGCGGAAAATAGTATAGCCGATCATCTGTCAAAGTGTGCTGCGCAGAAGCTTCCTGTGGAACCAGGGACTTTTGTTCTCCATCTCACTCAGCCCTCCGTATCCCCAGCAACAATGGCCCGGAAGAGGAGAAAGTTGTAGTATGGTAAGCCTCTCCCGGTAGAGCCATCTGCTCCCGGTAGAGACCCTGCCGGAAACAACTCCTCACAGCCTGCCGGTGTCGGCGTTCTGGAAACGGGGGTCCCCAGACCTGCCTACCTGCGGCCCACAGCGTGGCTCTGCGAGCAGTCCTGTACGGCCCATCTTCACCAACAAGATTTCAAAACCCTCGCGAGGGGCCAAGCCTTGCGAGGCAGATGACACAAGACCTCCTCGGGAGCGGCCTCACCAGGCTGGCTCGTGAGGGGCGGAGAGATCAAGGCAAGGCAAACCGCGCGAGGTTCCAGTGACGTGAGCCATGACGATCGAGACCAGGTGGGCGCCAGTGCGCACAGTGTCCTTGTTTCCTCTTTGGTGCTAAGGAGGCAAGCGCACGCGAGGAGTTCCGAGGTGTCAAACAAAGGTTTCCCTATCGGTGCAACGAGACCAAGACCAGCAGGACGGCAGGACGGAGGTCACCGTGGAGCCCAAGACGGCGTCACCACCAGAGCCTTTGGCAGGCGAAGACTACTTTTGTCAGGATAAGCTTTACTAGCTGTCCCCTTTCAAAATGGCCGTTGTAGGATCCCTTCCCACTCAATATTTGGGAAGAGGACCAGGGCCTCTATAAATAGGGCTAGCCACCACAGTAGAGGCAACAAAGCCTGAGCTGATCGAATCCTTAGACCCACACAAGTTCACCAAGCACAAGAACGCCTCGCCTCAGGAGGCTGTTCTTCCCCTTGTACTATTCATCCCTAGCCCAACAGGGAATCCACCACCACCACAGAGTAGGGTATTACACCACAACAGTGGCCCGAACCACTATAAATCTTGTGTCCCTTGTGTTGTGAGTTTGTCAAGCTAGCCTAGAGATCACGAAGCGAGTGAGGGCGTGATCTGTAAGGGAGTGATCTTCGCGCGCACCCAGAGTTCGAACCTTAAGGGAAATGCCGGAACCCGAGATCCGAGATTTGGCGCGCCAGGTAGGGGTGCGCCGGAGTTTTCCTTCCATTGATCTGCTCCACGCTGCCACCGCGCTCCGCCCCCATGGCGAGCACAGCGCTTCCTGCTCCGGCGACCGATGCCGGCGACGGGGCCAGGGGGCTCCGAGCCCTTGCTCCCGCCTTGCGGTGGGTGCAATGGCCATCCAAGTTCAAGCCAGAGATGCCACCGCGCTATGACGGCGTGGCAGACCCGGTGGCCTTCCTGCTAGCGTACGAGTAAGCTGTCCTCAAGACCGGCAGCGATGACAAGGTCATGGCCAACTAGCTCCCCATGGCCCTGACCGGTGTGCCGCGCGCCTGGCTGCTCTACCCCCCGGATCCATAGTGGCATCTTGGGAGGAGCTGCGCGATCTCTTTGTCGCACGCTTCGCGGCACCGGCACCCCACGCGGTCGCGGCCCTCCTCGGCGGCTCGCAAGCACTGCCCTCGGACCACCACAGCAAGCAGTTCCTCTGCCAGATCGGTGCCGCTTCCAAGCGCCCAGGGGCTCCGCCGGGCTGGGCCGTGCCTGAGGCCGACCTCACCTTCGACTCAGGGGATCATCCCGTCTCCACCGCCAGCTCGGGTATGCTCCCAATGCTTTGCACTTCCACCATCTGCAACATGGCCGTCACCAAGACCCTCATCGACGGCGTCGCCGGCCTCAACGTGCTCTCCGTGGAAGCCTTCGGCCTCCTTCACGTACCACTCGAGCGGCTCCGCCTCAGCAAGCCCTTCTCAGGAGTTGGCGGCGACATGCCCACTCCCTGGGGCAAATCCGCCTTCCTATCACCTTCGGCACGGGCGACAATTACCGCACCGAGTTGGTCGACTTCGACATCGCCCGCATCGGCCTCCCGAACAACGCCATCCTCAGGTACCCAGCTCTGGCCCAGGTTATGGCAGCAACCCATCCGGCTTACAACCTCATGAAGCTGCCTGGGAGCAAGGGCGTCCTCACCGTCGATGGGGACACCAAGGAGGCTTTCCTGGCGCTCAAGTCAAGACCACCGCGGTGGTGCAGCCCGCCGGCGCAGGCGCCTCCGGTGCCAAGGGAGCCGCACCAACCAAGAAGAAGCAGTTGTTCACCCAAGAGAAGGCAGAAACCAAGCAGGTGCCCGTCGATGAGGACGGGTCCTCAGGAGCCACCTTTACCATAGGTGCCGACCTCGACCCTGACCAAGAAGAAGCGTTGGTGAAGTTCTTGCGCGCAAACAAGGAGATATTCGCATGGGAACCCAAGCAACTGGTGGGGGTCCCGAGAGAGGTGATTCAGCATCACTTAAGGGTGTGCCCCAACGTACGCCCTGTGAAGCAGCGGGAAAGACGACAGTCCACGAAGAAGCAGGCCTTCATCATCCAAGAAACCCGCAAGCTGGATTCGTCGGGTGCCATTCGTGAAGTTCGGTACCCCGAGTGGCTGGCAAACCCCGTTGTCGTGCCGAAGAAAGGCAGGAAGGAGCGCATGTGTGTCGACTTCACCAACCTCAACAAAGCCTTCCCCCAAGATCCGTTCCCACATCCACGCATCGACCAGATCATCGACTCCACCGCGGAGTGCGATTTGTTGTGCTTCCTAGATGCGTTCTCGGGCTACCACCAGATCAAGTTGGCGGTAGAAGATGTGGAGAAGACCGCCTTCCTGACCCCGTGTGGGGTGTACTGCTATACTTGCATGTCTTTCGGACTGCGCAACGCGGGCGCGACCTTTAAGCGGCTGATGCACATCGCCTTAGGGCGGCAGCTCAGGAGAAACGCGGAGGCCTACGTCGACGACATCATGGTGAAGTCTCGGGAGGCGGGAACCTTGATCCAAGATCTGGAGGAGACTTTTGCAAGCCTATGCCAGGTGAACTTGTGGCTCAACCCGGAGAAGTGCATGTTCGGTGTCCCTTCCGGCAAGCTGCTGGGTTTCCTCGTATCCCACAGAGGGATCGAGGCGAACCCAGAGAAGGTCAAGGCAATCGAAGACATGAGCCCGCCGCAGACCCTCAAGGAGATTCAGAAGCTTACTGGTCGTGTGACTGCGTTGGGCCACTTTATCTCCAAGCTGGGAGAGCGAGCCCTACCGTTCTTCAAGCTGATGAAGAAAAAGGGCCCATTCGAGTGGACTCCGGAAGCCGACCAAGCGTTTCAAGATCTCAAGAGATACCTGACCAGCCCGCCAGTGATGGTGGCACCTCGACCCCTCGAGCCCTTGGTGCTCTACCTATCTTCCACACCCCACTCCGCCAGCGCAGCGCTGGTGGCCCTCAGAGAAGAGCGCCAGATCAAGGGCCCGCCGGAGGAAGCCTCCAGGCCGGATGAAGCGGCACGACACCAAGGCGAAGCACCTGAAGTAGCAGCTGATTCAGCGGACCACCAAGCCCCTGAAGCCAAAGCCCTCGCAGAGACACCTCAGATCCTAGAAGCCGAAGACTTCGTCAGCTCTCCCGCTGTCGTCGAGCACCCGGTATACTTCATCAGCACAGTGCTACGGGATGCGAGGGCACGGTACCCCATGCCTCAGAAGATCCTGCTCGCGCTCCTGGTGGCCTCGCGCAAGCTGCGCCACTACTTCCAGGGTCACCCCATCAAGGTCGTCTCGGCTTACCCACTGGAAAGAGTGCTCAGGAGCCCCAATGCTGCCGGGCGAGTCGCCGAATGGAACATCGAGCTGCAAGCGTTTGACTTGGAGTTCAGCACAACTAGGGTCATCAAGGGGGCCGTGCTCGCAGACTTTGTGGCTGAATGGACCGACGCCCCAGAACTCGAAGCAGGTGAGGACCAATCCCTATCTCTAGGAAGCGAACCGTCGAACGGCTGGGTCATGTACTTCGATGGCGCATTCTCACGCCAGGGCGCGGGGGCTGGAGCGGTGCTCATCTCGCCCACCCAGGACAAGCTCTACTACGCCGTGCAGCTCTGCTTCCAGCAGGGCGAGAAGGTCTCCAACAACATAGCAGAGTACGAAGGCCTCATAGCAGGCCTCAGGGCTGCGGTGGCCCTGGGGTGAGGCGTCTCACCATCAAGTGCGACTCGCAGCTCCTCGTCAACTTATCCAACAAGGTTTATGAGCCAAAGGACGAGCACATGGAGGCATACCTCGCGGAGGTGCGCAAGATGGAGAAGCAGTTCTCGGGTCTGGAGTTACATCACGTGTCCCGTGGCACCAACAAGGAAGCTGACGACATCGCCAGAAGAGCATCCAAGTGGCTACCCCAAGAGCTTGTCATCTTTGAGGAGCGGCTCTTCAAGCCATCAGCAACGCCACCGCTCTGGAGAACAGCGCTGCCTCGCGAGGACCTCCCTCAAGCACCTGACTCAGGAGCCCCGGCCTGCGGCCCGACCTCGCGAGTGCGCTTGCTCTTGGCGCTCGAACCTCAGGAGGGATGCTGGATCAAGGAATTCAAGGAATACCTGACGCAAGGAACGCTGTCGGAAGAGCAGGAAGACATGGAGCGTGTGGCCCGACAAGCCACAACATATTGCATCCGGGACGGTGAGTTATACCGGAAGCGGCCAAATGACGTTTCCTTACGTTGCATCTCTAGGGAGAAAGGAAGAGAGCTGCTGGCCAACATACACGGCGGGGACTGCGGGCACCACTCGTCGTCGTGAACCCTCATCGGCAAGGCATTCTACAGCAGATTCTACTGGACTACGGCACTCAACGACGCGACTGAGCTGGTGAAGTCCTATGAGGCCTGCCAGTTCCACGCCAAGCAGATTCATCAGCCGGCTCAGGGCCTCCAGACCATCCCACTCACATGGCCGTTCGCGGTCTGGGGGCTGGATATCTTGGGCCTGTTCCCTCGAGCGCCCGGGGGCTACCGCTACCTCTACGTCGCCTTCGATAAGTTCACCAAGTGGGCGGAGGTGGAAGCCGTCCGCACCATCCCAGCCGGCTCTGCGGTCAAGTCCATCAAGGGTCTCGTGAGCCGTTTCAGGGTCCCCAACCGCATCATCACCGACAATGGCTCGTAGTTCACCAGTAATCTCTTCAAAACATATTGTGCTAACCTTGGAACGCAGATCTGCTATGCTTCGGTGGCGCACCCCCGGAGCAATGGACAGGCCGAACGCGCCAACGCGGAGGTCCTAAGGGGCCTCAAGACCAACACCTTCAAGAAGAAGCTCAAGGCCCGCGGCAGGGGCTGGTATGACGAGCTCCAGTCCGTGCTGTGGTCCATTCGCACCATCGCCACCAAGCCAACGGGCGAGGCCCCGTTCTTCCTCGTCTACGGAGTAGAAGCGGTCCTCCCTCACGAGGTCAAGCATCGTTCCACACGGGTCCTGGCATTTGATGAAATGCAGCAGGACGCCATGCAGGGGGTGGACCTCGTGCTGGAGGAGGAACGCCGCCGTGAAGCTGCACTACGGGCGGCAAGGTATCAGCAGGCGCTGCGGCGGTACCACTGCCGCAACATCCGCCCCAGGACGCTCGAGGTGGGTGACCTCGTCCTGAGGCGGGTCCTCTCCAGGGAAGGGCTGCATAAGCTCTCACCCATGTGGGAGGGCCCGTTCAAGGTCTTCCATGTCTCCAGGCCTCGCGTCGCGCGCCTGGAGACACAGGACGGGGTACCCATCCAAAACGCCTGGAACATCCAACACCTTCAGAGGTTCTACCCATGAAGAAAGGCCCAGCGCCTGTGAAGAAGGCCCAGTGCCTGTGAAGGTCTCCGCTCGTGACACTCTCACGTAATAATGAGTGGGGCTGTACACGCCCCGGAGTCTCGGGAGTGCCGCCCTCGGGCCTCGGAGGCTCCCTCCCACATCTTAGTGGCAGCACTTAGCTCCGCGCCGGTGAGAAGACTTGAAGACTAGCTAGGTGCCGGACGCGGCTTTTCATTTGCTTTCCGTAGTTGGCTCACCCCTCTTTAATCGAAGTTTGCTTCTAGTGTTCTCGATTGATTTGGTTCCGTTGCCTTCTGCCTCTGTTTCCGTCTTCAGCTTGGCCTATACTCTCTCTCGCATTCCTCGCGGGGGGCTGGACAGGTGCCCTCGTGAACGTTTGTCCTTCCCTCTTGAGCGCTTTTTCCTGTTCTGCCTTTCGTTTGCTTTTCGCGAGGCACCCTCGTTCGAGCCCACAAGCTGGCGCACTTCTTCTAATACGTGCCCCATGGGTACCGCGATACAAAGCGCAGGGTCAAGGCCAGTGGCGCCTGCGACCAAGGCTCGGGAAAACGATAAGCCTCCTAACGAGTTTTTTCTGCAGTTCCTATGCGCCTACCAGGCCAAGGGGGCCTCGACAGGCACTAGGAAGCGAGCACCTCGCGGAGAGGAGACTGCTCCAAGTACGTCAAGCTAAGTTATCCTTACATAAAGCACGACACAGCACAGGGACGATGTACATAGCATAATAACTGGGAAATCATAGTTCGTTGCACGCCCCTCCGGGGCCCCATACTGGTTTCTTTCTTAATACAGGAAGGAAAGGAAGAACAAGAAAAAAGCGTCGCGTGACCCCGTGGCAGACTGCGAAGGCGGGCTCTTAGCGCTGACCCGAGCTCAGCCAGAGCCCTCCTCATGCTTCACAGGGGCGCGACGACGAGACGACCTGCTGCCACCTTCGAAGCGGGCGCGGCGGCTGGTCGTAACCACCGCTGCTGGAGCTGTCGCCAGGGGAAGAGCCGCCGTAGCTGGACGAGACGCGGTCGATGCCAAGGGCGAGTTCGCCCTCATCCTCGTCACGACCATCGCCAAGGCCGAGCACCTCGTCGCCATCGTTGACCTCGGGGCAGCATCCGGCACGACGACCATCTTCCCCAAACACCCTCATGTAGAGGGTCGCATCGCCGTCGTACTTGAAATGAAGGGTGCACTGCCTGCCTAGGCCGCGCGCGCGGGGCAAACGTCTGCTAGCCACAGGCCAGGGCTATGTTGCCCGCGATAGAGACCTTAACCGCGACTCAAGAAACCCTGCAGCAGCAGCCGTCTGCCTGCAGCCAGAGCCCGCCTGGACCTGCGGCCGGCAGCTCATCGATGAAGAAGCGCGGGAGCTGAAGCCAGTTGCCGGCCGGGTCCTCCGACCAGACGATGAACTCTGTCAGCACCTCCGCCGAGTGAAAGCGTGGCCGGGGAGGCTGTGCGACCACGGCGCGTCTCCCTTCATCAACAGGGCTGCCGCGACCGGAGCGACCCCTGCCACGCGAAGCTGCACCGCCGCGGCCGTGGGGGGCCACGACGGGGGTCGCGGTGTGCTTGCGGGGATGGCCACATCCACGCTTGGGCATCGGAGAGCCGGGCCCTTTGCGAGGGGCCTTCCCCTTATCCACGGCGGAGAACCTCTTCGACGGCGCCATTGGTGTCGCTGCTGGCAATGGAGCAAGGGGGAAGAAGCGAGCGAAACGGGAGAGATGGGCGACGGGGGCTCTGCCCCCTCCCCATGTTGGAAATATGCCCTAGAGGCAATAATAAAATGGTTATTATTATATTTCCTTGTTCATGATAATTGTCTATTGTTCATGCTATAATTGTGTTATCCGGAAATCATAATACATGTGTGAACACATAGACCATAACATGTCCCTAGTGAGCCTCTAGTTGACTAGCTCGTTGATCAATAGATGGTTACTGTTTCCTGACCATGGACATTGGATGTCATTGATAACGGGATCACATCATTAGGATAATGATGTGATGGACAAGACCCAATCCTAATTATGGCACTAGATCGTGTAGTTCATTTGCTAAAGCTTTTCTAATGTCAAGTATCATCTCCTTAGACCATGAGATTGTGCAACTCCCGGATACCGTCGGAATGCTTTGGGTGTACCAAACGTCACAACGTAACTGGGTGGCTATAAAGGTGCACTACAGGTATCTCCGAAAGTGTCTGTTGGGTTGGCACGGATCGAGACTGGGATTTGTCACTCCGTATGACGGAGAGGTATCTCTGGGCCCACTCGGTATTGCATCATCATAATGAGCTCACTGTGAATAAGTAGTTAGTCACGGGATCATGCATTACGGAAATAGTAAAGTGACTTGCCAATAACGAGATTGAACGAGGTATTGGGATACCGACGATCGAATCTCGGGCAAGTAACGTACCGATTGACAAAGGGAATTGTATACGGGATTGCTTGAATCCTCGACGTCGTGGTTCATCCGATGAGATTATCGTGGAGCATGTGGGAGCCAACATGGGTATCCAGATCCCGCTGTTGGTTATTGACCGGAGAGTTGTCTCGGTCATGTCTACGTGTCTCCCGAACCCGTAGGGTCTACGCACTTAAGGTTCGGTGACGCTAGAGTTGTAGAGATATTAGTATGCGGTTAACTGAAAGTTGTTTGGTGTCCCGGATGAGATCCCGGACGTCACGAGGAGTTCCGGAATGGACCGGAGGTAAAGATTTATATATAGGAAGTCCAGTTTCGGCCACCGGGAGAGTTTTGGGGGTCATCGGTATTGTACCGGGACCACCGGAAGGGTCCCGGGGGTCCACCGGGTGGGGCCACCTATCCCGGAGGGCCCCATGGGCTGAAGTGGCGTGGGAACCAGCCCCTGGTGGGCTGGTGCACCCCACCCAAGGGCCCAAGGCGCCTAGTATTGGAAACCCTAGGGGGCCGTTGCCCCCTGAGGGGGCATGCGCCCCCTGGTTGGAAACCCTAAGGGGGCCGCCGCCGCCCCGGGGGCCGCCGCCGCCCCGGGGGCCGCCGCCGCCCCGGGGGCCGCCACCCCCCTCTAGATGGGATCTCCAAGGGGGGAATGCGCCCCCCTAGCCCCTATATATAGTGGAGGGGAGGGAGGGCAGCCACACCCTAAGCCCTGGCACGTCCCTCTCCCTCCCGTGACACCTCTTCCTCCTCCAGTAGCGCTTGGCGAAGCCCTGCTGGAATCCCGCTGCATCCACCACCACGCCGTCGTGCTGCTGGATCTCCATCAACTTCTCCTTCCCCCTTGCTGGATCAAGGAGGAGACGTCTCCGCTCCATACATGTGTTGAATGCGGAGGTGCCGTCCGTTCGGCGCTAGGATCATCGGTGATTTGGATCACGACGAGTACGACTCCATCAACCCCGTTCTCTTGAACGCTTCCGCTCGCGATCTACAAGGGTATGTAGATGCACTCCTCTCTCTCTCTCTCGTTGCTAGATGACTCCATAGATTGATCTTGGTGATGCGTAGAATTTTTTTAATTTCTGCTACGATCCCCAATAGTGGCATCATGAGCTAGGTCTATGCGTAGTTTCTATGCACGAGTAGAACACAAGTTGTTGTGGGCGTCGATTTTGTAATTTTACTTGCCGTTACTAGTGTTATCTTGATTCGGCGGCATCGTGGGATGAAGCGGCCCGGACCGACCTTACACGTACGCTTACGTGAGACAGGTTCCACCGACTGACATGCACTAGTTGCATAAGGTGGCTAGCGGGTGTCTGTCTCTCCCACTTTAGTCGGATCGGATTCGATGAAAAGGGTCCTTATGAATGGTAAATAGAAATTGGCATATCACCTTGTGGTTTTGGCGTAGGTAAGAAACGTTCTTGCTAGAAACCTATAGCATTCACGTAAAAATTTGCAACAACAATTAGAGGACGTCTAACTTGTTTTTGCAGCATGTGTCATGTGATGTGATATGGCCAGAAGAATGTGATGAATGATATATATGATGTATGGGATTGATCATGTTCTTGTAATAGGAATCACGACTTGCATGTCGATGAGTATGACAACCGGCAGGAGCCATAGGAGTTTTCTTAATTTATTTATGACCCGCGTGTCAACTGGAACGTCGTGTAATTACTTTACTTTATTGCTAACCGTTAGCTACAGTGGTAGAAGTAATAGTTGGCGAGACAACTTCATGAAGACACGATGATGGAGATCATGGTGTCATGCCGGTGATGATGATGATCATGGCGCCCCGAAGTTGGAGATCAGAAGGAGCAAAATGATATTGGCCATATCATGTCACTATTTGATTGCATGTGATGTTTATCATGTTTTACATCTTATTTGCTTAGAACGACGGTAGCCTAAATAAGATGATTTCTCACTAAAATTTCAAGAATTGTGTTCCCCCTAACTGTGCACCGTTGCTAAAGTCCGTTGTTCCGAAGCACCACGTGATGATCGGGTGTGATAGGTCCTAACGTTCGCATACAACGGGTGTAAGCCAGATTTACACACGCAATACAGTTAGGTTGACTTGACGAGCCTAGCATGTACAGACATGGCCTCGGAACACGGAAGACCGAAAGGTCGAACATGAGTCGTATAGAAGATACGATCAACATGAAGATGTTCACCGATGATGACTAGTCCGTCTCACGTGATGATCGGACACTGCCTAGTTGACTCGGATCATGTATCACTTAGATGACTAGAGGGATGTCTGTCTGAGTGGGAGTTCATTAATAATTTGATTAGATGAACTTAATTATCATGAACTTAGTCTAAAATCTTTACAATATGTCTTGTAGATCAAATGGCCCACGCTAATGTCAACCTCAACTTCAACGCGTTCCTAGAGAAAACCAAGCTGAAAGACGATGGTAGCAACTATACGGACTGGGTCCGGAACTTGAGGATCATCCTCATAGCTGCCAAGAAAGCATATGTCCTTGAAGCACTGCTAGGTGAAGCACCCGTCCCAGCAAACCAAGACGTTATGAATGCTTGGCAAACACGTGTTGATGATTACTCCCTGGTTCAGTGCGGCATGCTTTACAGCTTATAACCGGGGCTCCAAAAGCGTTTCGAGCAGCACGGAGCATATGAGATGTTCCAAGAGCTGAAAATGGTTTTCCAAGCTCATGCCCGGGTCGAGAGATATGAAGTCTCCGACAAGTTCTACAGTTGTAAGATGGAGGAGAATAGTTCTGTCAGCGAACACATACTCAAAATGTCTGGGTTGCACAACCGCTTGTCTCAGTTGGGAGTTAATCTCCCGGATGACGCGGTCGTTGACAGAATCCTTCAGTCACTCCCACCTAGCTACAAGAGCTTTGTGATGAAATTCAATATGCAGGGGATGGAAAAGACCATTCCTGAGGTATATTCAATGCTGAAATCAGCGGAGGTGGAGATCAAAAAGAAACATCAAGTGTTGATGGTGAATAAAACCACTAAGTTCAAGAAAGGCAAGGGTAAGAAGAACTTCAAGAAAGACGGCAAGGGAGTTGCCGCGCCCGGTAAGCAGGCTGCCGGGAAGAAGACAAAGAATGGACCCAAGCCTGAGACTGAGTGCTTTTATTGCAAGGGAGACGGTCACTGGAAGCGGAACTGCCCCAAGTATTTAGCGGATAAGAAGGCCGGCAATACCAAAGGTATATGTGATATACATGTTATTGATGTGTATGTAACATCCCAAAATTCTAAATTTTGGAATGTTATAATAAACAGATAGATTGGATTGATCGTTTGATTGATTGACTGAAAGTGAGTGGAATTCGAAATCTTTTGAAAGTTAAGTGAGAGGGAATAAAAGGACTTTCCCAAACTTTCATTTTGCTTTTTATGATCTCCATGAATCCAAATTCTTTTCATCACAAAACCCTCGAGAGAAGATGACATGACTTCTTCCATTTATTTAAATGACAAGGGGTGTTGAAAATATTTGAATTTCATTTGAAAATATTTCCCATTTCAGAAACTTTATGCAACTCAATGATTTTCACGAGTGAAGATAAAATGACTTCTTCAAAACATATGAAATATGAGTTGGGAGTTTCAAAGGTCAAATTCAAAATCCTTTTGGAAATCATTTTTAGTTTGGAGTTATTTGAAGTCTTATTCAAATTATTTTTCTCCATAATAAAAATATACAGAAAATAGGGTAACATGATTCCCTACAACAGAAAATTGGAGAGAAGTAAATTTGAAATCATTTTGGTATTTTTAAAATGATTTTTATTGGATTTTATTAAGGCAGTAGCACTGTTTGATTTATTTAAATTTGTGTGGATTTTTTTGACTTTACAAAAATGTCTACGTTGTAGGAAATCTTTTTCTGAAAATTTTGATATATTATATGCCTATATAATATTTTCTTTTTTCTTTTTTCTTTTTCTTTTTCTCTTTGTTAAAAAAACTCTTCGAACAGTGCCAGGCCGAAGCCCAGCACTGCTCTCTCTCTCCTCTCTCTCCCTCCGCCGAACTGGGCCGGCCCAGCTCCAGCTAGGCCGCGGCCCAGCGTGCCCGCGCCCGTCCCCGACTCCGGCGGAGTCCGCCTCCACCACGCCAACGCCGCCGCCCGTGCCCGTGCGGGACTCCCTCCGCCACCTCTCCTCTGCCCCCTCCCGCACGCCACCGCGCCGCCCCTCCCCCCCTTAAATAGCGCCGCCTCGGGCCCCGACCTCTCTCTCCTCCTCCCCGCCGCAACCGCCACCCTCGCCGGAGCCCCGCCTCGACGAGATCCGCCGCCGCCGCCTCGCTTCGTCCCGTCGCCGAGGACCGCCGCCGACGCCGCCATCCTCCTCACCTCGCCGCGCCGCGCCTCCCCGTGCTTCGACCCGAAGCAGCCGACCGCCGGAGCCGCCTCCCCGCTCGCAGCCGACGCCATCGCCGCCGTCCCACCTCGCCGGCGACCTCCAGCCACCGCGGTAACCGCCGCCTGCCCCCGTCCGTCCGATCTGGATCCAACGGTCCAGATCGAGGTGTTTTTCTTTTCTGGACCGATGAGTCAATTGGAGACGGACCGATGGATTCAGAACATGGAGGATCACATGAAGAATAACCCTATAGTCGGAAAGGATATGACCCGACATGCTCTTCAATGTTTTGAAAGAGGTGCTGCTAGTTGGTGGAGGATGTACCAAACCATCAATGGATGGCAAGAAGTAACCACTTGGAAAGATTTTAAGTGGACTCTACAAAGATCTCGTCTTGTGTCCCAGAAATTGAAGCCTTATGGAAAGGATATGAAGAAACCTTGTGCATACAAGCCTTGTGGAGAAATAGGACACAACCATAATGAACACAAGGATGAATGCCCTAATTGTGAAGGAAGTCATCCAGCTGAGGAATGCCCAACTAGGCAGATCACTTGTTTCTTGTGTGAAGGGACTACCCACTACCCTGCTCAGTGTCACATCTACCCCATGGTACAAAGGACCATCCAGCAGAAGAAAGAAGCAATGAAAAGAGTCCTCATGCTAATTTTAGAGGAATCTGTGATGAAGGAAGAGGTGGAGGACACACCCAAAGAAGAACCAATTAAACCCTGCACCAAGTCATGCTATTCATGTGGAGAAGAAGGACACATCTCCCAAAATTGTCTGAATGGGGATTTAGTAGAATCTGTGACAGAGGAAGTAGAGTATGACCCACAGGAAATAGAAGCCCTGATTGGAATGGCAAAGTCCAGGAAGAGAAGTAGATTGGATCCTAGGAACAACCCAATTTCTACAAAGAGAGACCTGAGTCATATCACATGTTTCAGGTGCAAAAATTCAGGACACTACTTCAATGATTGCCCAAAAGGGAAGATGAGGACCCCAGGAGGCTATATAATCACAAGGAAACCTCGAGATATGTCAGAAGTAATATGTTTCTGTTGTGATGAAACATGGCACTTTGCCAGAGAATGCCCCAAGGAGACGGAGACTTGTGATAAATAGTTGAGTGCAATGAGAAATATAGTAGTAGTAGTGTGGACATTTCTTTTATTTGTGAGGTATCGGGTTGAGGCATGTAATGGAATGCAGGAGATTGTAATAATTTGAGAATCAATAAAGTTAGCATCATTGGTATTGATTTGGATTCTATGAGTTGTTACTCTATGAAGAAAGATTTTGACCATTTTCGAGGATATGAGAAATACGGTCTATGGAAGATTGTGCATTTTAAAGGTGGTAGTACCTTGTGAGGAAACTTGACCCTGGAAAGGATAATGATGTTCCATGAAGTGGAGTATGGACTTCATAAGTATAAGTGTTTTTTTATCTCGGTATGTGGGATATCCCACGAGGATGAAGGGATAAATTACTATTGGATATAAAGGAGGTATGATGTTGGAAATATGTATCAATGGAAATTCCATGATGAGTCTGAGTAATCATGTCCTAGTTTGGTGCCAATAGAAGGAAGGAAAACAGTACAATTGGATGGATTTAAGAATACCAGGAAGTTGGAGGTTGGATTAAGGATCAGTTGCCCGATGATAAGTTCAAGGTTTACAAGTGATGAGATGGGCCATAACCCACAGGCCCCAGGACCTGCCAAAAAGCAAGCACATTTCCTGCTGAAGGAAAGACCCTGGAAGAAGTTACGATTTTATCGACAAACGATCTTATAGGAGTTACGCAAAACCTGAGGGTTGGGAAGGAACGATAGATGTTTGTTTGGCTTGCAGAATCCATGGATTTATCCGAACCTAGTTCATTGACAAGAGAAATTCTGCAATGCTTGTGAGGATGACCGAGTGTTAGAATGCGAGATTCGCTAAACCATATACAAGGTAATGATTTGGGTGCGGGATGGATTGATCACCATACCGACTTACTCTTATTATTCCCTTTGCTATACGGGATGGTAAATCTGAGTGACCTACCTATAGTAGAGAGACGACTATATTAAACCTTGCTTGAACCTTAGAATGGTATAAGAATGTTTCCCTTGTACACGGCAGTTGATGCCAATCGTAGGTTATACGGTGAGGATCAACCCAGACCCATTTTCCTGCAGGAGAAACCATAAATTGTTGACCACCAGGAGATGCCGATAGTTGTTTAGTATTGGCGCCTGACCCGACAGCTAAGAAGACCCAGTCATGGAAGAACCATACCAAGATGAAAGGATACAGAAGAATTGAGGAAAAAGGTTATGCCACTACCGGAAGAGCCCATTATCCTTACGATCTGAGAAGACCGACACTGTCAACAATAAGGATGGAGTATATGAGTTTTGATGGAACAGTAACAATGCTTCTAAGGGTGGAAGCACCCCAGACCCCCTGTGATGATCGATGGATTTTGAGAAGACCCCAAACCTAACCAATTTCTTGCTAGCCTCTCCGAATCTCGAGGACGAGATTCATTTTAAGGGTGGTAGGTTTGTAACATCCCAAAATTCTAAATTTTGGAATGTTATAATAAACAGATAGATTGGATTGATCGTTTGATTGATTGACTGAAAGTGAGTGGAATTCGAAATCTTTTGAAAGTTAAATGAGAGGGAATAAAAGGACTTTCCCAAACTTTCATTTTGCTTTTTATGATCTCCATGAATTCAAATTCTTTTCATCACAAAACCCTCGAGAGAAGATGACATGACTTCTTCCATTTATTTAAATGACAAGGGGTGTTGAAAATATTTGAATTTCATTTGAAAATATTTCCCATTTCAGAAACTTTATGCAACTCAATGATTTTCACGAGTGAAGATAAAATGACTTCTTCAAAACATATGAAATATGAGTTGGGAGTTTCAAAGGTCAAATTCAAAGTCCTTTTGGAAATCATTTTTAGTTTGGAGTTATTTGAAGTCTTATTCAAATTATTTTTCTCCAAAATAAAAATATACAGAAAATAGGGTAACATGATTCCCTACAACAGAAAATTGGAGAGAAATAAATTTGAAATCATTTTGGTATTTTTAAAATGATTTTTATTGGATTTTATTAAGGCAGTAGCACTGTTTGATTTATTTAAATTTGTGTGGATTTTTTTGACTTTACAAAAATGTCTACGTTGTAGGAAATCTTTTTCTGAAAATTTTGATATATTATATGCCTATATAATATTTTCTTTTTTCTTTTTTTTTCTTTTTCTCTTTGTTAAAAAAACTCTTCAAACAGTGCCAGGCCGAAGCCCAGCACTGCTCTCTCTCTCCTCTCTCTCCCTCCGCCGAACTGGGCCGGCCCAGCTCCAGCTAGGCCGCGGCCCAGCGTGCCCGCGCCTGTCCCCGACTCCGGCGGAGTCCGCCTCCACCACGCCAACGCCGCCGCCGCCCGTGCCCGTGCGGGACTCCCTCCGCCGCCTCTCCTCTGCCCCCTCCCGCACGCCACCGCGCCGCCCCTCCCCCCTTAAGTAGCGCCGCCTCGGGCCCCGACCTCTCTCTCCTCCTCCCCGCCGCAACCGCCGCCCTCGCCGGAGCCCCGCCCCGACGAGATCCGCCGCCGCCGCCTCGCTTCGTCCCGTCGCCGAGGACCGCCGCCGACGCCGCCATCCTCCTCACCTCGCCGCGCCGCGCCTCCCTGTGCTTCGACCCGAAGCAGCCGACCGCCGGAGCAGCCTCCCCGCTCGCAGCCGACGCCATCGCCGCCGTCCCACCTCGCCGGCGACCTGCAGCCACCGCGGTAACCGCCGCCTGCCCCGGTCCGTCCGATCTGGATCCAACGGTCCAGATCGAGGTGTTTTTCTTTTCTTAAAAAACGTTTTGTTAATGAACGTTCGCTGGTTAGAGTTAGAGAGTGAGCGTTCGCTCAGTAGGTTTTTTTTCTTTTATTTTTCTGTCCAGGGACCTAGTAGCAATTTGTTTTCCTTACAGAATAGCCCCTGGTTTTCAAACACTCACAACTTTTTACTCGTTTGTCCAAATCCAACGAAACCAACCCCCACTTCTTCGTTATGATCCCCTCTATCCAGTAAAACAACTTAAACATGTTTTTGAAAGTTTTAAAATTTGAATTCAAACAGATTTGTATTCAAACTTCGTTTGATCGTAACTTGAGTTTTATAACTCCGTTTGAGTTGATTCTTTTTGCAATTCGAAGCTCTTGACCTAAACTTTCTGATAAGGCCAAATTCATATAATTTTGGTACTGTTAGAAATTGTTTTATGTTGCAAGAGTTATTTGCTTGGTTTTGATGTTTCCCGAATCGTCTTCTTCGTTCTTTCTGATCTTTTGAGTGATTGCTTATGTGTGGTTATTATTGCTTGCTTAAGATAGATTGACCGGAGTGTGACAAGTAGATCTATGAATAGTGTTGAGTGCGAATCATCTTCATCAACATTGCAGGCAAGTAAAACTTTGATCATATACCTTCCATACCCAGTTTTTATTGCATTAGTTCTATTCCTCAAACATTGCATGGTTAGGATCAAATTAAATTGTGGGTATTGGGAAGTAGTTGAGGTAGTACCTATTACCTGTTCTTTTATCAAACCCTTGGGAGTTACTTCTACGTTTGCTATTATATTGCCATGCTATGCTCGTAGACGTGGATTGGGTTTGAGAGACATTCATGACAGATGTCAGATTGTTAATAATGGTTTACTTAAGGTGGCAACTAAAACTCACATCTGGGTGGATTGAGGCACCTGGAGAACCCAGTGTTGTCTGTTTGTATAAGGACCGCCACCCAGGCTCAAAGGGATCATAAGATTATTCATGCTAGAAACTTCCGTGTGCAGCCACAAGCTATTATGGGCTCTAGCATAGTTGAGTAGGTTACATGATCTCTTGAAGAGGTGGGCTAGCAGATGTAGGGGAAAGTAGGTGTAACTGTCCACCCGGAGTAAAGAGTGATTGTTCCTGAAAGGCTGTGTCTCGGTCATCCGTTTCTCAAACATCATGTAGTGCGAGAATCAAGCGGAGGCGATCGAGTCTTGTGGGGAAAGTGCGCAAACCTCTGCAGAGTGTACAAACTAATCATGATTAGCCGTGTCCCCGGTTATGGACATCTTGAGTATCTAGTTCTTGGATTATCCCGTTGATCTCATCATGTTACTTAATTTAAATTTGATTTGGGTTTAATCACATTCTTAATTGGGATTGAGATGCTGTCAACCATCTCAATGTTTCACAACCACAATGGTAGTTAAATAAAATTTATTCCTTTGCAGTAGGGAAAAATTGGCTTTTCGCAAAAACATTATAACCATAGAGCTTTTCCACCAGCCATATATGCATGTAGTGATAGTCTTTGTTCATCATTTCCCTATGGTGTGAATTTGCCAGCATATTCCATGTGCTTACCCATTTTCGGGCTGCAACGTTTCATGTTGCAGGATACCTTACGACGAGTGAGTGATTCGTTAGGGTTACGATTTCTACACTCAATTTTGCCGTTGGTGCTGATGGGAATCCACAACCTTGTTACTTCCGCTATTTGGATTGAGGTATAATAGTATTTACGTTATTTTATACATGTGATTTACCTCTGTTATAAATCCTCGAGTACTGTGTGTGTCAGCATACCGATCCAGGGATGACACTTAAGCACAGAGACTTGATCCATTCGGGTCGGGTCGCTACAGTGTACCTAACCAGCGCTCGTAGTAGCTCCTGGGTATTTGCTACCGGTGCGGTTGCTCATATTTGTAACTCAAAGCAGGAGCTGCGGAATAAGCGGAGACTGGCGAAGGACGAGGTGACGATGCGCGTCGGGAATGGTTCCAAGGTCGATGTGATCGCCGTCGGCATGCTACCTCTACATTTACCTACGGGATTAGTTTTAAACCTCAATAATTGTTATTTAGTGCCAGCTTTGAGCATGAACATTGTATCTGGATCTCGTTTGATGCGAGATGGCTACTCATTTAAATCCGAGAATAATGGTTGTTCTATTTATATGAGAGATATGTTTTATGGTCATGCCCCGCTGGTCAATAGTTTATTCTTAATGAATCTCGAACGTGATGTTACACATATTCATAGTGTGAATGCCAAGAAATGTAAGGTTGATAATGATAGTCCCACATACTTGTGGCACTGCCGCCTTGGTCACATTGGTGTCAAACGCATGAAGAAACTCCATGCAGATGGACTTTTGGAGTCTCTTGATTATGAATCATTTGACACGTGCGAACCATGCCTCATGGGAAAAATGACCAAGACTCCGTTCTCCGGAACAATGGAGCGAGCAACCAACTTATTGGAAATCATACATACTGATGTGTGCGGTCCAATGAGCGTTGAGGCTCGCGGTGGCTATCGTTATGTTCTCACTCTCACTGATGTCTTGAGTAGATATGGGCATGTCTACTTAATGAAACACAAGTCTGAGACCTTTGAAAAGTTCAAGGAATTTTAGAGTGAGGTTGAAAATCAACGTGACAGGAAAATAAAGTTCTTACGATCCGATCGTGGAGGGGAATATTTGAGTCACGAATTTGGCACACACTTAAGGAAATGTGGAATTGTTTCACAACTCACGCCGCCTGGAACACCTCAGCATAATGGTGTGTCCGAACATCGTAATCGCACTCTATTGGATATGGTGCGATATATGATGTCTCTTACCGATCTACCGCTATCATTTTGGGGTTATGCTTTAGAGTCTGCCGCATTCACTTTAAATAGGGCTCCGTCGAAATCCATTGAGACGACACCGTATGAATTACGGGTTGGAAAGAAACCTAAGCCGTCGTTTCTTAAAGTTTGGGGATGCGATGCTTATGTCAAGAAACTTCAACCTGAAAAGCTCGAACCCAAGTCGGAAAAATGCGTCTTCATAGGATACCCTAAGGAAACCATTGGTTATACCTTCTACCTCAGATCCGAAGGCAAGATCTTTGTTGCCAAGAACGGGTCCTTTCTGGAGAAAGAGTTTCTCTCGAAAGAAGTAAGTGGGAGGAAAGTGGAACTTGATGAGATGACCCCTCTCAAACCAGAAAGTAGTGCGGCACAAGAAAATATTTCTGTGGTGCCTACACCGACTAGAGAGGAAGTTAATGATGACGATCATGATCAAGTTACCACTAAACTTCGTAGGTCCACAAGGACACGTTCCGCACCAGAGTGGTACGGCAACCCTGTCCTGGAAATCATGTTGTTGGACAACGGTGAACCTTTGAACTATGAAGAAGCAATGGCGGGCCCAGATTCCAACAAATGGCTTGAAGCCATGCAATCCGAGATAGGATCCATGTATGAAAACAAAGTATGGACTGTGACAGACATGCCCGATGATCGGCGAGCGATAGAAAATAAATGGATCTTTAAGAAGAAGACGGACGCGGATGGAAATGTTACCATCTATAAAGCTCGACTTGTCGCTAAGGGTTATCGACAAGTTCAAGGAGTTGACTACGATGAGACCTTCTCACCCGTAGCGAAGCTGAAGTCCGTCCAAATCATGTTAGCAATTTCCGCATTCTACGATTATGAAATATGGCAAATGGACGTCAAAACGGCATTCCTTAACGGCTTCCTTAAGGAAGAATTGTATATGATGCAGCCGGAAGGTTTTGTCGATCCTAAGAATGCTAACAAAGTATGCAAGCTCCAGCACTCAATCTATGGGCTGGTGCAGGCATCTCGGAGTTGGAACATTCGCTTTGATGAGATGATCAAAGCGTTTGGGTTTACACAGACTTATGGAGAAGCCTGTGTTTACAAGAAAGTGAGTGGGAGCTCTGTAGCATTTCTCATATTATATGTGGATGACATACTATTGATGGGAAATGATATAGAATTCTTGGAAAGCATAAAGGCCTACTTGAATAAGTGTTTTTCAATGAAGGACCTTGGAGAAGCTGCTTATATATTAGGCATCAAGATCTATAGAGATAGATCGAGACGCCTCATAGGTCTTTCACAAAGCACATACCTTGACAAGATATTGAAGAAGTTCAATATGGATCAGTCCAAGAAGGGGTTCTTGCCTGTATTGCAAGGTGTGAAATTGAGCACGGCTCAATGCCCGACCACGGCAGAAGATAGAGAAAAGATGAGTGTCGTCCCCTATGCCTCGGCCATAGGGTCTATTATGTATGCCATGTTGTGTACCAGACCTGATGTAAACCTTGCCGTAAGTTTGGTAGGAAGGTACCAAAGTAATCCTGGCATGGAACACTGGACAGCGGTCAAGAACATCCTGAAGTACCTGAAAAGGACTAGGGATATGTTTCTCATTTATGGAGGTGACGAAGAGCTCGTCGTAAAGGGTTACGTCGATGCTAGCTTCGACACAGATCTAGATGACTCTAAGTCACAAACCGGATATGTGTATATTTTGAATGGTGGGGCAGTCAGCTGGTGCAGTTGCAAGCAAAGCATCGTGGCGGGATCTACATGTGAAGCGGAGTACATGGCAGCCTCGGAGGCAGCACATGAAGCAATTTGGATGAAGGAGTTCATTGCCGACCTAGGAGTTATTCCCAATGCATCGGGGCCGATGACTCTCTTCTATGACAACACTGGAGCTATTGCCCTTGCCAAGGAGCCCAGGTTTCACAAGAAGACCAGGCACATCAAGTGTCGCTTCAACTCCATTCGTGAAAATGTTCAAAATGGAGACATAGATATTTGTAAAGTGCATACGGATTTGAATGTCGCAGATCCGTTGACTAAACCTATTCCACGGGCGAAACATGATCAACACCAGAACTCTATGGGTGTCTGATTCATCACAATGTAACTAGATTATTGACTCTAGTGCAAGTGGGAGACTGTTGGAAATATGCCCTAGAGGCAATAATAAAATGGTTATTATTATAATTCCTTGTTCATGATAATTGTCTATTGTTCATGCTATAATTGTGTTATCCGGAAATCGTAATACATGTGTGAACACATAGACCATAACATGTCCCTAGTGAGCCTCTAGTTGACTAGCTCGTTGATCAATAGATGGTTACGGTTTCCTGACCATGGACATTGGATGACATTGATAACGGGATCACATCATTAGGAGAATGATGTGATGGACAAGACCCAATCCTAAGCATGGCACTAGATCGTGTAGTTTGTTTGCTAAAACTTTTCTAATGTCAAGTATCATCTCCTTAGACCATGAGATCGTGCAACTCCCGGATACCGTAGGAATGCTTTGGGTGTACCAAACGTCACAACGTAACTGGGTGGCTATAAAGGTGCACTACAGGTATCTCCGAAAGTGTCTGTTGGGTTGGCACGGATCGAGACTGGGATTTGTCACTCCGTATGACGGAGAGGTATCTCTGGGCCCACTCGGTATTGCATCATCATAATGAGCTGAATGTGACTAAGTAGTTAGTCACGGGATCATGCATTACAGAAATAGTAAAGTGACTTGCCAATAACGAGATTGAACGAGGTATTGGGATACCGACGATCGAATCTCGGGCAAGTAACGTACCGATTGACAAAGGGAATTGTATACGGGATTGCTTGAATCCTCGACATCGTGGTTCATCTGATGAGATTATCGTGGAGCATGTGGCAGCCAACATGGGTATCCAGATCCCGCTGTTGGTTATTGACCGGAGAGTTGTCTCGGTCATGTCTACGTGTCTCCCGAACCCGTAGGGTCTACACACTTAAGGTTCGGTGACGCTAGAGTTGTAGAGATATTAGTATGCGGTTAACCGAAAGTTGTTCGGAGTCTCGGATGAGATCCCGGACATCACGAGGAGTTCCGGAATGGACCGGAGGTAAACATTTATATATAGGAAGTCCAGTTTCGGCCATCGGGAGAGTTTCGGGGGTCATCGATATTGTACCGGGACCAGCGGAAGGATCCTGGGGGTCCACCGGGTAGGGCCACCTATCCCGGAGGGCCCCATGGGCTGAAGTGGCGTGGGAACCAGCCCCTGGTGGGCTGGTGCACCCCACCCAAGGGCCCATGGTGCCTAGGGTTGGAAACCCTAGGGAGCCGTTGCCCCCCGAGGGGGCATGCGCCCCCCTGGTTGGAAACCCTAAGGGGGCCGTTACCCCCCTCCAGATGGGATCTCCAAGGGGGGAATGCGCCCCCTAGCCCCTATATATAGTGGAGGGGAGGGAGGGCAGACACACCCTAAACCTTGACACCTCCCTCTCCCTCCCGTGACACCTCTTCCTCCTCTAGTAGCGCTTGGCGAAGCCCTGTTGGAATCCCGCTGCATCCACCACCACGTCGTCGTGCTGCTGGATCTCCATCAACTTCTCCTCCCCCCTTGTTGGATCAAGAAGGAGGATACGTCTCCGCTCCGTACGTGTGTTGAACGTGGAGGTGCCGTCCGTTCGGCGCTAGGATCATCGGTGATTTGGATCACGACGAGTACGACTCCATCAACCCCGTTCTCTTGAACGCTTTCGCTCGCGATCTACAAGGGTATGTAGATGCACTCCTCTCTCTCTTGTTGCTAGATGACTCCATAGATTGATCTTGGTGATGCGTATAAATTTTTTAATTTCTGCTACGATCCCCAACACCCCATTTATAGCAGGAGAAGGCCAACCAGCGCCCCCCACGATCACAGGTAATGATGGTTTTTCCTTGCATGTCGCAGGGACTTGTCAAGTCGGACAGTTGTCGAGGCAGCGTGGGGAAGCGGAGACACCCACGTCCAATCAACCGCCACATGTAGACCAAGGACGCAGGCTATCGGGGCCCACGGTGCTCCGCACTTGCCCTTTGGCTTCGCCTCGAAGCCAAGTCCGAGCGCGCCTTGGGCCCGGGGGCTACTGTCGGTGTTTTGGAAAGGGGGGTCTCCAGACCAGCCTGCCTGCGGCCCATGGCGTGGCTCTGCGAGCAGGCCTGTATGGCCCATCTTCACCAACAAGCTTTCAAGACCATCGCGAGGGGCCAAGCCTCGCGAGGCGGACAACACAAGACCTCCTCGGGAGTGGCCTCACCAGGCTGGCTCGCGAGGGGCAGAGAGATCAAGGCAAGGCAAACCTCGCGAGTTTCCAGTGACGTGAGCCATGACGATGGAGATAAGGCGGGCGCCAGCGCGCACAGTGTCCTTGTTTCCTCTTTGGTGCTAAGGAGGCAAGCACAGGTGAGGAGTTCCGAGGCGTCAAGCAAAGGTTTCCCTATCAGTGCAACGAGACCAAGACCAGCAGGACAGCAGGACGGAGGTCACCGTGGAGCCCAAGACGGTGTCACCACGAGAGCATTTGGCAGGCGAAGACTACTTTTGTCAGGATAAGCTGTACTAGCTGTCCCCTTTCAAATTGGCCGTTGTGGGATCCCTTCCCGCTCAATATTTGGGAAGAGGACCAGGGCCTCTATTAATAGGGCTAGCCACCATAGTAGAGGCAACGAAGCCAGAGCTGATCGAATCCTCACACCCACACAAGTTCACCAAGCACAAGAACGCCTCACCTCAGGAGGCTGTTCTTCCCCTTGTACTATTCATCCCTAGCCCAAGAGGCAATCCACCACCACCACCACACTGGAGTAGGGTATTACATCACAACGGTGGCCTGAACCAGTATAAATCTTGTGTCCCTTGTGTTGTGAGTTCGTCGAGCTAGCCTAGAGATCACGAACCGAGTGAGGGCGTGATTTGTAAGGGAGAGATCTTCGCACGCACCCAGAGTTTGAACCTTAAGGGTTTTGCCGGAACCCGAGATCCGACAGCCGAACCACCCCTTCCAACCGGGTCCACGAACCTCGTGAATGAGGCTGGTGCTCCCGCAACAGGGGAGGTGCCACTAGTCCTTGTTGCTGAGCCCCAGGCTCCAATTTAGGCAAGGAACATCGTCCACTTCCTCCAAACCAGAGAGCTTCCCGGCGACCAAGATGAAGCTGAAAAAGTAGCCTGGAGGGCCAGTATGTATCAGTTTGTCGATGACACTCTGTACAGAAGGAGGCCCAACGGTGTGAAATTGAAGTGTGTCTACCGGGAAGAAGGAAAGGAGCTGCTGCCTGAGATTCACAGAGGAATATGTGGCTCCCACATTGGATCAAGGGCATTAGTTGGGAAAGCATTCCGGCAAGGATTCTATTTGTCCACGGCCCTCCAAGATGCGGTTGAGCTAGTCACGACATGTGAAGCCTGCCAGTTCCATTCCAAGAAAACACACCTGCCTGCCCAAGATCTTCAAACGATCCCTCTATCATGGCCATTTTCGGTCCGGGGGCTCGCTATCCTCAGCCCCTTCCCCCGAGCAATCGGGGGCTTTGAATTCTTGTTCATTGCCATCGACAAGTTTACAAAGTGGCCGAAAGTGACTACCGTGAGAATGGTGACCGCTCAGTCAGCTATCAAGTTCTTGAAAGAATTGGTGTGTCGTTTTGGAGTTCCGGCAAGAATCATCACTAACAACGGCACACAGTTCACGAGCCGCGCCTTCATGCAATATTTTCATGCCCTCGGATGCAAGATCTCATTCGCCTCTGTGGCACACCCCCGGAGCAATGGACAAGCTGAGAGGGCGAACGCTGAAGTGCTGCGTGGACTCAAGATGAGAACTTTTGATACGTTGCAGAAGCACGGCAGGCGGTGGATCGAGGAGCTGCCGGTAGTGCTCTGGTCCCTCAGAACGACACCAAACCGAGCTACCGGGCAGACTCCCTTCTCCTTGGTATACAGGGCAGAAGTGGTTATCCCCACGGAACTCATTTACGGGTCACCTCGAGTGATTGCCTATGATGAAGTAGCAAAAGAATAGCACCGGCATGACGACGCTGTGCTACTCGAGGAGAACCGTCTCCGGGCTGCTACGCATGCTGCACGCTACTAGCATGCCATGCATCGCTATCATAGCCGCAGGGTTCATGCCCAGTGTTTTTAGGAAGGTGACCTTGTCCTTAGGCGCGTTCAGTCCACCAAGGGTACACACAAGTTTTCACCAAAGTGGAAGGCCCTTACTAGGTAGTACGAGTCACCAGATCTGGCGCTATCCGTTTGGAGACCGGAGATGGCACCCAGTTGCAAAACTCATGGAATATTGAGCATCTCCGTAAGTTAGACCCATAAGGAGTGGCTGTTGGGCCCTGCCCAGCAGCCACCCTTTTGTACATGCCTTGCCTCAGCTACATGTAACCCCTTGTACAAAGACGGGGCGATGACCCCATGCAAGAGAAAATAAAGAAGCGCTGTGGGGGCCCCCCGACAAAGATTCCATGCATGCATGAGCACACCAAGATCACTGCATAAGCATTTCATATGCATATAGATAGGATCGCATCTTGCATTCGTTCTCATATGCATGAAGCTGCAGGTTCCTGCCGTGAACTTGGCTTTGACAAGGAGTTGAGAAGATTGCCCGACACTGCGATCCCCGGCAAGCCAAATAGATAAGTTTTACCTCCTGTCCGTTAATGTTCTGTAAGGCTACAACTTGAGCATGAGAAAGCCTCGCCACTCCTTTGAGACTTAGGTGCTCCCTTCCATGACTCGAACGTTGCTTCGGTCAGAATGGTCGCAGTAGCCTTTGAAAATAAGAAGTTGGCGGGGGGCTGGCCCTCTGTCTGTTCCCCGGAAGACGCAGCTCTCCGGCAGACAAAGAGGGCGCTGGCAAGATAACCTGCCGGGGAAAACTCGTTTATTTACATTAAAGAGGCATGCCACCTCTGCATGGACATACACATGCACGATTTCCTGGCAACGTTCATCTTTTTCATTAATATGCTGATACAAGTACAAGCATTACAGAACGCAAACACGGACTTGAGTGATTACATTATTTGAATTAAAATTTGGCAATTGCCTAGAAATTTAAGATTGAAAAAAGATAAGTGCTTCATAAATTCCTCTGTCTGTCTCTCTTATCCCAGGTAGTGCAGTGGGAAGAGAAGAGGACGGGCGACGCGCCGGCACAACGCCACCCCGATCCTTGGCAGGAACTGGCAAGCCCAGCCTGACAAGATCGGGAGTGGCGAGGCTGCGAAGGAGGAAGACGCGCGGACCACCTCGACGGCCCCCTGGTCACCGCTTCCAGGACCGGAAGGGGGGCTCCAGCACAGGCACCGGGAGTGGAAGACGTCAGGGCCTAGTCAGAAGACCCCAGAGGGAAGTAGGAGCACCAGGGGGACAAGCCTTTTCTCGGCAACCGGAACAAACGGTGATGACGGCGCCGGGAAAAGGGTGGAAGAGCCAGGCAGACGGGCAGCAGGTCGCCAGTACGACACGAATGCGTCGATGCAGTCGTGCTCCTACTGGACAGCCTGCCTCCCGTCTTCTCGTTCTCTCCAGGCTTCGTCTCTGTCAACACCATTCCGGGGAAGGCCGAGACTCCAGTCCGACGCTTTCCCTGGGAAGACGGCGATCGGCCAAAATGGCCAGGGGGCTCGAGGCGTGCCGCTCCCCTTCTTGGCGAGCAGGAAGGTGCGCCTCTCATTGACAGGAGTCCCAAGACCTTCGGGAGGGGCAGCACTGAGATTACCAATGATCTCCAGCCCCGCCTCCCAGTCGGGCTTTGAAGGATCCAAGAAGTTCGCCACTGCGAGGACCAGGCTCACTCCCCGAGCGTCAGCACTAGTGTGTGGCAACATTGGCCCCAACCATGAGCCCGAGGGCTGGCCCCAGGCTCTTCTCTTCAGCATGACCAGCATAAGCAGGAGATAGAGGAGGAAGGATGCGGGGTTGGATGACTCCGCCCTCCTCCGCCCCTCCTTTTATAGGCAGGGCGGGGAGGGGAGGGGCTGCTCCATCAACGAGTGGCCACCGTCCTCCCCCGCCAATTCGAGACGACCAGGCCCTCACCGTGATGCTCTCCCGCGCCACGCGCCTCCGTTACCTTCCCTGCGTGATGCATGCAACATACGTGGCCAAGGATAAGGGCGTGATGGGAAGAGTGAATTGGCAGTTTCTACCCCGTGCGTTAAAGTCATTCATGGGCCATTACTGGAGCGGCCCCACCACTGTTGGCTTTACACAATGCACGGGGAACCGGAAACTGGCCTGGAATCAAGGCTAATGAAGAAGCAAGGAAGACCTCAAGAGACTAGCCTCTTCAGCAAACCTTCCTGTGCGCTTACTTGGCCTACCCCGACGACGCTTAGCGGCTTGTTCGGGGCAGGCCCGGGGGCTTGTGTCGGTGCAACAAACCCTGGGTCTGTTGCCCAGACTATGCACAGGCACGAGAACAAGATTGAAGCACCAACTCAAGTCAGGGTACAAGGAACGAAGAGATTTGAAGGACCAGCATGTGGATCAGAGAGACCAAGATCGAGCCAGAGAAGCAGGATATCGCCAAGAGAAGGGCCTCCTTTGCCGGGCTGGCGAGCCCGGCAAGGGGCGAGGCCACCCCCAGAAGTAAGTGACCAAAGCGCCCCAGTAGGGCCTGCCAGAGCTCACGGAAGCAAAACCACCTCATCAACCAGTCAACCACGACCCACGTCGTCGATCAGTGCGGTGTCAAGCCGCAAAGTGATTAAGTGGCAGCCATTCGCCACATGGGAGCCATTTCTTACAGGAGGAAC
Source organism: Triticum aestivum (assembly GCF_018294505.1). Taxonomy (NCBI): domain Eukaryota; kingdom Viridiplantae; phylum Streptophyta; class Magnoliopsida; order Poales; family Poaceae; genus Triticum; species Triticum aestivum. The sequence goes on from NC_057802.1 coordinate 389,032,174, forward strand.
CCACAGATGACACCCGTCCTACGACGTGTCAAGAGAACAGGCGTGGAGCTGGCAAGATAGCCGGGCAAGCCTTGCCGAGCAACCAGTGATGTGACACTAAGTGGTGCATTTAATGCGCCCTGTTAGCCCGCAGAGTTAGGTATGATAGCACTGTTTGCTATCATATCAGTGCATAATGACTACTTTGCTATTGTGGTGACCCCTTGATATATAAAAGGGGGCCCATGGAAACCATAGAAAGGGTTAGAAGGTTGGATAACTCACACCCCCATCCGCCTGTAGTCGCTGCTGCCCCAAGGCAACCCCTGCCGGGCAAGTGTACTACGCTCCTCCACCACCTTTTCCACCATCACTCCACCAAAGCAGGAGTATGGTTTTATGCCTAACGGCGGCCCGAACCTGGGTAAAATTGCTTGTGTGATCCCTGCCGCGCCGCCCCACGCTCGTCTGCTCTTTGTGCAATGCGTCGCCCCCCTGCCAAACCAGCAAGGGGCCTCCTAGTCCCATAGGTGGCCGTGGTTTCCCGTGACATGGGATTGGAATAGGCTGAAATTGGAATTTTGTTAGAAGTTTTATCCTATGCATCTGGCTCATCGTGATAGGAATTATATATATAATTTTTTTCCTCATGAAGGAGAAAGCATCGCTCAAGCTTGGGGGGGGGGCTTAAATACATGATGTATACATGCCCCAATCATGAGCTCTCAAGAGAAATTATTATACAATTTTCTTATTCTCGACTTTGTCATAATGATCAATCCATGCTCGATTCTTCTTCTACTAGTTCCTTTATGATGAAAACTATTGAATTCAAATGGGGTCTTCTGGAAAGAATTAAACGCAACTCTGAAGATTGGGAACTTGACAAATGTAAAGAGTGAGGTATAAAACTTGAGTTTGATTCAATATTTGATGGAAACTGATGCTTTTCGTAAGTTTAGTACTAAATGCGTCCTTTTGTGAATCATTTGATATTCATGTTGATCTCTCTATGGAGAAGTGGTTTAAATATCATCCACCTAATGTTAGAGGAACCTATTATAGTTAAAGATGAAACAATTATCTATAATGTTGAACCAGTTGTGCCTGATGCTTATATTGAGAAACCACCTTTTCCTCTTAGTATTAAGGAACATGCTAAAGCTACAACTTTGGTTAACAAAAGTAATATTAGAACACCTAAACCCTGTGAAAAAATTAAGTGTGGAACCTAATATTGTTATGGTTAAGGATCTCTTGGTTGATAATATTGATGGGCATGTTATTTACTTCTGTGATGAAGCTGCTAGAATTGCTAAACCTGCTAGAAATGAACAAGATATGCTAGATAAGAATAAGCCAGTAGTTGGCATGCCTGTTGTTTCTGTTAAAATTGGAGCTCATTGCTACCATTCTTTATGTGATGTGGGTGCTAGTGTGAGTGCTATTCCATTTACTTCATATCAAGAAATTATGAATGGTATTACACCTGCTGAGATTGAAGACATTGATGTTACTATTAAGATTGCAAATAGATATACTATTTTACCACTTGGGATTGTTCGAGATGTTGAAGTCTTGTGTGGTAAGATCAAATACCCTACTGATTTAATAGTACTTGGTTCACAACAACCTAATTTTTGTCCCATTATATTTGGTAGGCCTTTCTTAAATGTTGTTAATACCAAAATTGATTGCGTTAAAGAAAAGGTTAGAGTTAAGTTTGGTGATGTGTCTCATGAGTTTAATTTCTCTAAGTTTAGTAGAACACCACATGAGAAGAATTATCTAGTAAAGATGAAATTATTGGTCTTGCTTCTAGTGTCGTACCTCCTACTGATCTATTAGAACAATATTTGCTGAACCATGAGAATGATATGCATATGAATGAAAGAAATGAAATAGATGAGATATGCTTTAAACAAGCACCTATCCTTAAAAATGTTTTACTTGTTGAAACTCTTGGATATCCTCTCCCACCTAAGAGTGATCCTGTGTTTGAGTTAAAGAAATTACCTATTACACTGAAATATGCTTATCTTGATGAAAAGAAGATATATCATGTTATTATCAATGCTAACCTTTCAGAGCATGAAGAAAGATATTACTTAAAACTCTGAGGAAGCACTGTGCGTCCTTGATGATCTTAAGGGCATTAGTCCCACTTTATGTCAGCACAAGATTAATATGGAGCCTGATGCTAAACCCGTCATTGATCACCAACGCTGTCTGAATCATAAGATGAAGGATGCGGTAAGAATTGAAATATTAAAACTTCTGGGAGCAGGTATAATTTATCCTATAGATGATAGTAGATGGGTAAGCCTTGTTCATTGTGTTCCTAAGAAAGCCACTTTATGGTGAATGAAGGTATAGTACTTGGGCATAAAATTTCTGAATGAGTTATTGAGGTAGATAAAGCTAAAGTTGATGCAAATGAGAAAATGCCATGTCCTAAAGATATTAAAGGTATAATAAGTTTCCTTGGTCATGCTGGTTTTTATAGAAGATTCATTAAAGAATTCTATAAGGTTTCTAGGCCGCTAACTAATCTACTTCAAAAATATGTTCCATTTGTTTTTGATGATGATTGCATAGAAGTCTTTGAAATACTTAAGAAAGCCTTAATTTCTGCACCTATTGTCCAACCACCTGATTGGAATTTTTGTTTTGAAATTATGTGTGATGCTAGTGACTATACTATTGGTGTTTTTCTAGGACAAAGAGTTGATAATAAATTGAATGTCATTCATTATCCTGGTAAGACTCTAGACAGTGCTCAAAGAAATTATGCTACTACTGAGAAATAATTTTTAGTAGTTGTGTTTGCATGTGATAAATTCAGACCCTATATTGTTGATTCTAAAGTTACTATTCACACCGGTCATGCTACTATTAAATACCTTATGGGAAGGAAAGATGCTAAACCTAGACTGATTAGGTCGGTTCTTTTACTTCAAGAATTTCATTTGCATATTATTGATAGAAAAGGAGCCGAGAATCCTGTAGCAGATAATTTATCTAGGATGGAAAATTTTCTTGATGACCCACTGGCTATTGATCATAGTTTTCCTGATGAGCAATTAGCTATTGTGAATGCTTCTTCCCGTAACTATCCTTGGTACGCAGCCTATGCTAATTAAATTATTGCTAAATATATACCACCTAGTTTCACATACCAACAAAAGAAGAAGTTCTTATTTTATTCAAGACATCACTTTTGGGATGACCCACATTTATACAAATAATGAGTAGATGGTATTACTGGACGTTGTGTACATGAGCACGAACATGAACAAATCCTACAAAAGTGTCATTTCGAGGCATATGGAGGGCACCATGCTGGAGACAGAACTGCATATAAGGTATTACAATCTGGTTTTTATTGGCCTACTCTCTTCAAAGATGCACGTAAGTTTGTCCTTTCTTGTGATGAATGTCAAATAATTGGTAATATTGGTAGATGTCAGGAAATGCCTATGAATTATTCACTTCTTACTGAACCATTTAATGTTTTAGACTTTGATTTGTGGGACCGTTTCCTTCTTCTAATGGATACACTCATATTTTAGTTGCTGTTGATTATGTTACTAAGTGGGTAGAAGCTATTCCAACTAGTGGTGCTGATCATAACACTTATACTAAAATGCTTAAAGATGTTATTTTACCGAGGTCTGGAGTCCCTAGATATTTAATGGCTGATGGTGCTTCACATTTTATCCATGGTGCATTATGTAAATTCCTTGCTAAATATTATGTCAACCATAGAATTGTATCGCCTTATCATCCTCAGTCTAGTGGCCAAGTTGTATTGAGTGAGAAATAAAATTAATTTTTGTAAAAGACCGTTAATAGATCCAGAAGGAATTGGTCTAAGAAACTTGATGATGCATTATGGGCTTATAGAACTGCTTATAAAATCCCTATGGGTATGTTTCAATATAAAATAGTCTATGAAAAAGCATCTCATTTACCTCTTGAGTTTATTGGTCTATTAAACAACTTAATTGTGATTTTAAACTTGCCGAAGAAAAAAGGTTATTTGATATTAGCTCGCTAGATGAATGAAGGATACAAGCTTATGAAAATGCCAAGTTGTTTAAAGAATAGATTAAAAGATGGCATGGCAAAAGAATGTAAAAATGGGAATTTAAAGTAGGCCAATGCTGGCCGCGCTCGTCTCATGTGCCATGCCGCGCTCGTAACGCCTACAGTAGCTGGACGACCCTGCTCGCGCTCGTCTCCTCTGACTATTGTGTTGTGCACGTGCCGGAGCACGACATGGCTGTTGTGCTTGCGCCGCGTGATCCGTCTCCAACGTATCTATAATTTTTTGATTGTTCCATGCTGTTATATTATCATTCTTGGATGTTTTACAATAATTTTATAGCAACTGTATATCATTTTTTGGGACTAACCTATTGACATAGTGCCAAGTGCCAGTTGTTGTTTTTTGCTTGTTTTTTACTTCGCAGCGGAACTTTTTGGAGAATGTTTCTGGACTAGAAGACACCTATTGGGCCAAAGAAGTACCAGAGGGGGGCTCCGAGGGGAGCACAACCCACCAGGGCGCGCCTGGCGGCCTAGGTGGATTGTGCCCTCCTCGGTCGCCTCCCGCACCGCCTCTTTGCTCTACAAATACCCCAATATTACAAAAACCCTAGGGGAGTCGACGAAAATAAATTCCAGCCACCGCAAGTTCCAGAACCACCAGATCCAATCTAGACACCATCACGGAGGGGTTCATCATCCTCATTGGTGCCTCTCCGGTGATGCATGAGTAGTTCATTGTAGACCTACGTGTCCGCAGTTAGTAGCTAGATGGCTTCCTCTTTGTCTCTTTTGATTCTCAATACAATGGTCTCTTGGAGATCAATTTGATGTAACTCTTTTTGCACCGTGTTTGTTGGGATTCGATGAACTTTGAGTTATTGATCAGATCTATGTTTTTATCCATGAAAGTTATTTGAGTCTTTTGATCTCTTATATGCATGATTACTTATAGCCTCGCATTTCTTCTTCGAATCTTTGGTTTAGTTAGGCCAACTAGATCGATTTTTTCTTGCCATGGGAAGAGGTACTTTGTGATGGGTTCGATCTTACGGTGCTTGACAGAAGGGGAAATGACACCTATGTATCGTTGCTATTAAGGATAACAAGATGGTGTCTATTTCTACATAAATAGATCTTGTCTACGTCATGTCATCGTTCTTATTGCATTACTCCGTTTCTCCATGAACTTAATACACTAGATGCATGCTGGATAGCGGTCGATGTGTGGAGTAATAGTAGTAGATGCAGGCAGGAGTCGGTCTACTAATCTTGGAGGTGATGCCTATATAATGATCATTGTCTGGATATCGTCATGATTATTTGAAGTCCTATCAATTTCCGAATGATACGTCTCCAACGTATGTATAATTTATGAAGCATTCATGCCATGTTTACAACAATTTTATATGGTTTTGGTATGATTTGCATGGAACTAACCCGTCCTGACGTTGTTTTCAGCAGAACTACTGTGGTGTTGTTTTTTGTGCAGAAATGAAAGTTCTCCAAATGAGCTAAAACATTTTGACGATTTTTTTGGAACAAAAGAGACCCCCGAAGCTTCGTGGGAGGGCCAAAAGAGCCACGAGACGGCACAACCCACCAGGGCGCGCCTAGTGGGCCTGGCTTGCCCCGGTGGGTTGTGCTCACCTCGAGGCCCATCTTAGCGTGAAATCAATGCCAAAAAATCCTGTAAATTGAGAAACCATCAAGGCTTAACCTAGATCAGAAGTTCCACCGCCGCAGGGCTCTGTAGCCACTGAAAACCAATCTAGACCCCGTTCCGGCACCCTGTCGGAGGGGGGAATTATCTCCGGTGGCCATCTTCATCATCCCGACGGCCACCACGATGAGGAGGGAGTAGTCCACCCTCGGGGCTGAGGGTTTGTACCAGTAGCTATGTGTTAGGCTCTCTCTCTCGTGTTCTTGAGATGTCACAATATTGATGTATCGCGGGCTTTGTTAATATAGTCGGATCATATGGTGTTTTCCCCTCTTTATCTTGTTGTGATGAATTGAGTTTTTCCCTTTGAGATTTCGTTGTTATTGGATTGAATACTTTTATGCGTTTGAGAACACTTGATATATGTCTTGCAATTGAATACTCGTGGTGACAATGGGGTATCGTATTGATTCACTTGATATATGTTTTGGCACTCAACTCACGGATTCCCGAGGTGACATTGGGGTAATCTATGCATAGGGGTTGATGCACGTTCTTGTCTTTGTTTCTCCGGTAGAAATCTTGGGGTACTCTTTGAAGTTCTTTGTGTTGGATTGAATATTATGAATATGAATTTGCTTTGGTGTTATTTTAGTACGAACTCTAGGATAGATCGATCGGAAAGAATAGCTTGTTGTTATTTTAGTATGAACTCTAGGATAGATTGATCGGAAAGAATAGCTTTGAGGTGGTTTCTTACCCTACAAACAATTTATTCTTATGTTCTCCGCTAGATAGGAACTTTGGAGTGACCCTTCATCGCACGTTGAGGGATGGTTATATGATCCAATTATATTAGCACTGTTGAGAGATTGCACTAGCGAAAGTATGGACCCTAGGCCTCATTTTTAAGCATTGCAATACCGTTTTTGTGCCCGTTTACTATTTGCTACCTTGCTGCTTTTATTTACTCATATTATAAAAATATATTTCTTCCATCCATATTAAACTTTTATCACCATCTCTTCGCCGAACTAGTGCACCAATACAATTTGCCATTGTATTGGGTGTGTTGGGGACACAAGAGATTTCTTGTATTTGGTTCTAGGGTCGTTTGAGAGAGACCATCTTTATCCTACACCTCTCATGGATTGATAAACCTTAGGTCATCCACTTGAGGGAAAATTGCTGCTGTCCTACAAAACTTTGTGCTTGGAGGCCCAACATGTGTCTACAAGAATAAAGTTGCATAGTAGACATCAAGCTCTTTTCTGGCGCCATTGCCGGGGAGGTGAGTGCATGAAGGTATATCTTTAGATCTTGCAATTGAATCTTTCAGTTTCTTGTTTTATCACTAGTTTGGTCTATAAAAGAAAACTACATAAAAATGGAATTTAGGTTGCATCACATTATTAATCATCTTTATAATATCTTTCTTGAAAATGATGGTTCGGAAAATTGTGCTCAATTGTTAGAAGAAGAAGTCAGTAAAATGTTTGGCACAAAATATTTGAATGATGAGCATGGTTGCAATACTGCTAGCATGAATTCTTTGAACATCCATGATGCTAATGATATGCAAAGCCATAAGCTTGGGGATGCTATATTTGATGAAGATCATATTTTTAGCCCCCAAAGTTTTGATGAGAAAAATTATTATGATGATTGCATGCCTCCTACTTATGATGATTATGTTGATGAAAGTGGATTTGGAGATGTCATGACTTTATTTAGTGATGAATCCACTATTTCGGAAGAGGTTTCAATTGATTATGAAAATAAAGTTGCTATCTATGATGATTATGGTGATGACATGTATGCTATAAAGAATAATGATAACCATGAAACTTGTCATCATGATTTTAATTTTCAATCAGATGATAGTTATTTTGTTGAGTTTGCTCCCACTACTATTGATGAGAATAAATTTTCTTATGTGGAGAGTAACAAAATTTTTATGCTTATGTATCATGAAAAGAATGCTTTATGTGATGGTTATATTGTTGAATTCATTCATGATGCTACTGAAAATTATTATGAGGGAGGAACATATGTTTGTAGGTATTGCAATAATGTCAAGTTTCCTCTCTTTATGTTGAAAGTTTTGAAGTTGTGCTTGTTTTACCTTCCTATGCTAGTTGATTCTTGCTCCCATAATTTGTTTTCTCACAAAATCCCTATGCATAGGAAGTATGTTAGGCTTAAATGTGTTTGGCATGTGATTCAAGATGCTCTCTTTATGTTTCAACTCTTATCTTTTATGCGAGCGTCATTGAACTCATCATGCCTAGCTAAAAGGCATTAAAGAAAAGCGCTTGTTGGAAGACAACCCAACACTTTTACTTACTGTTTTTGTGTGTTCACATGATTATGCTACTGTATTGATCATGTTTTATTGGTTGTTTCAATAAAGTGCCAAGTAATGCCTTTGGGATCATGTTGGGTGATAGTTGATTTGATCTTGCTGAAAAACAGAAACATTTGCGCTCATGAAAATTAGTCTCATTTTTAACATAAGAGTGATTTTGAGTTGATTCTTTTTTGAAGAAGATTAATATACAAATTTCTCACGTGGTCCTAATTTTTTCATAATTATTGGATTAGCAGAAGTATGGTTTGAGTACAGATTACTACAGACTGTTCTGTTTTCGATAGATTCTATTTTCAATGCATAGTTTGCTTGTTTCTAGTTTCTATGGCTTATATTGCTCAATATAAATTGTGGAAATGATATGCTACAGTAGGCATTTTGTGGAAACAATTATGAATCTTGTCTTTGACAGTACCAAAGTGAAATGGTTTGCTCTTTATCATACTAACATATCTCACAAAGTTCCGTTAAGTTTTGTGTGATTGAAGATTTTAAGTTTTGGGTGAGATGTCGATATGAGGAGAATAAGAAGTGACAAGTCCCTAAGCTTGGGGATGCCCAAGGCACCCCAAGGTAATATTCAAGGAAGATCCAAGCAACTAAGCTTGGGGATGCACGGAAGGCATCCCCTCTTTCATCTCCAACATTATCGGTAACCTCACTTGGAGCTATGTTTTCACTCGTCACATGATATGTGTTTTGCTTGGAGCTTCCATTTATTTTGTTAGGATTTGCTTTCTGTTATTTAGAATAATGTTTTGCATCTTTTATTTCAATAAAAGTGGCATTGATAGCCTTTACTATGCTTATTTTACAAGTCTACATGTTGCTGTTTGAAAACAAAAATTTTACCGCTGTTGCCAAAATTCCCTAAAAAAGTCAGAATGTGATAAATGTTGAAACTTTTTGCAAAATAAGCCATGATAAAATTTCTACAGTATGGTAGATTTTCATAATCTTTGGAGTTTAAGAAGTATGATGAATATTGCATCCTTTACAGAGGGTACTATTTTGGCAGATTGCTGTTATGTTTGCATTGTTTGCATATGTTTGCATATGTTTGCTTGTTTAATGATTCTATTTGAGGATAGGAGTATTAAATATGCAGAGGCATTTAGTATGCAAAGTTGAATAATAATTTTAGTGATTTGCTACAGTAGAGAATGATAAAGTTTTTGCATTGGTTTATACTAACTTATCTCACGAGTTCTTGTTGAGTTTTGTGTGGATGAAGTTTTTAAGATTTAGGGAAACTGTGAAATAAAAGGAATTAAGGAGATACAAAAGCTCAAGATTGGGGATGCCCAAGGCATACCAAGATAATATTTCAAGAAGTCTCAAGCATCTAAGCTTGGGGATGCCCCTGTAGGCATCCCACCTTTCTTCACCAACAATTATCGGTTACTATCGGTTGATCCTAAGTTTTTGCTTCTTCACATGATGTGTGCTATCCTTGGAATGTCATTTTATTTTGTTTTTATTGCTGTTTTAATAAAGTACTTAGATCTGAAAGTTCTTAAATAAAATAGAGTCCTCAAATAGTTGCCTGGGAGGCTAGGTAAGCGGCACGCACATCCCGTCAACGAAGCTCTTTCCTATGGAATTGCTCTAGTGCTTCACTTATATCTTTTTGAGCACGGTGTGCTTTAGCATTTTTGAAGAAATTCTCTCTTGCTTCACTTAAATTAATTTGAGAGAAAGAAATATTATGCTCATGATCTTCACTTATATTTGTTTGAGCTTATCAAAAGCAACACATGAAAATTAGTCCCAAAGTGATAGATATCCAAGAAGGATATAATAAAAAAAATTCATGAAGATCATTGGACAAAATAAACTTGATTCCTCGTAATAGTTTTGAGATATGATGATGTGATATGTGAGTCATGTTGATGAGTAATTATATTTATTCAGATTATAAAAACATATTTCTACCATCCATATTACACTTTTATCACCATCTGTTCGCCGAGCTAGTGCACCCATACAATTTGCCATTGTATTGGGTGTGTTGGGAACACAAGAGATTTCTTGTATTTGGTTGCAAGATCTTTTGAGAGAGACCATCTTCATCCGACACCTCTCACGGATTGATAAACCTTAGGTCATCCACTTAAGGGAAAATTGCTACTGTCCTACAAAACTCTGCGCTTGGAGGCCCAACACGTGTCTACAAGAATAAAGTTGCGTAGTAAACATCACTCAATAGTAATTTTGTTACCCATGTATGCTATTTTTCTCGAGAGAAGCCACTTGTGAAATCTACGGCCCTCAGGTCTTTTCTTTATCATATTTGCTTTCGAGATATATTTCTATTCACTTTTATTTTAAGATCTATATTTCCCAAAACCCAAAAATACCTTGCTGCACTTTATTTTATTTTGTATTTATTCCCTATCTATTTATCCAATCTATTATATTTTTATCTCGTCAACTCGACAATTTCTGGCACCGTTACTCGAAAGGGATTGACAACCCCTTTAACATGTCGGGTTGCAAGTATTTGTTCTTTGTGTGCAGGTACCGTTTACGTAGTGTTGCGTGATTCTCCTACTGGTTTGATAACCTTGGTAGAATCACTGAGGGAAATACCTACCATCGATGTGTTGGGGAGACATCATCAACACCTACTAGATTCTGATACGTCTCCAACGTATCTATATTTTTGATTGTTCCATGCTGTTAGATTGTCAATCTTGGATGTTTTATAATCATTTTATATCATTTTTTGGTACTAAACTATTGACATAGTGACAAGTGCCAGTTGCTGTTTTGTGCATGTTTTTTACATCGGAGGAAATCAATACCAAACGGAGTCCAAACGCAGCAAAACTTTTTGGAGAGTTTTTTTGGACTAGAAGACATCCAGTGGGCCAAAGAAGTGACTGGGGGGGTGCTCCGAGGGGAGCACAGCCCACGATGGCGCGCCAGGAGGCCCAGACGCGCCCTGGTGGGTTGTGCCCACCTCGGGTGCCCCCTGAACCGACTCTTTGCTCTATAAATACCCCAATATTCCAGAAACCCTAGGGGAGTCGACGAAAATCAATTCGAGCCACCGCAGAGTCCAGAACCACCAGATCCAATCTAGACAGCATCACGGAGGGGTTCACCACTTCCATTGGTGCCTCTCCGATGATGCGTGAGTAGTTCTTTGTAGACCTTCGGGTCCGTAGTTAGTAGCTAGATGGCTTCCTCTCTCTCGTTTGATTCTCAATACAATGGTCTCTTGGAGATCCATATGATGTAACTCTTTTGCGGTGTGTTTGTTGGGATGGAATGAACTTTGAGTTTATGATCAGATCTATCTTTTTATCCATGAAAGTTATTTGAGTTTCTTTGGTCTCTTATATGCATGATTGTTTATAGCCTCATATTTCTTCTCTGATATTTGGGTTTTGTTTGGCCAACTTGATCTATTTATCTTGCAATGGGAAGAGGTTCTTTGTAGTGGGTTCGATCTTACGGTGCTTGATCCCAGTGACAGAAGGGGAACTGACATGTATGTATCATTGCTACTAAGGATAAAACTATGGGGTCTATTTCTACATAAATAGATCTTGTCTACATCACATCATCATTCTTATTGCATTACTCCGTTTCTCCATGTACTTAATACACTAGATGCATGCTGGATAGCGGTCGATGTGTGGAGTAATAGTAGTAGATGGAGCCACGAGTCGGTCTACTAATCTTGGACGTGATTCTTATATAATGATCATTGACTAGATATCATCATGGTTATTTGAAGTTCTATCAATTGCCCAACAGTAATTTGTTTACCCACCGTTTGCTATTTTTCTCGAGAGAAGCCACTAGTGAAATCTACGGCCCTTAGGTCTCTTTATCATATTATTTGCCTTTGTGATCTATTGCCTTTGGTTTTATTTTCAGATCTATTAAACCAAAAATACAAAAATACCTTGGTTTTATTTTATTTGGCATTCGATCTATCAATATTTACTACTCTCTCACGTCCGTTTGCCAATTTCTGGAGCCGCTACCCGAAAGGGATTGATAACTCCTTTTACACGTCGGGTTGCGAGTATTTGTTATTTGTGTGCAGGTGTTGTTTACATAGTGTTGCTTGGTTCTCCTACTGGTTCGATAACCTTGGTTTCATCACTGAGGGAAATACCTACCATCGCTGTGCTGCATCATCCCTTCCTCTTTGGGGAAATACCGACGTAGCTTCAAGCCGCATCATAAGGAATTTCTAGCGCCGTTGCCGGGGAGACATCATCAACATCTACCAGGTTCCTAATCACAAATCTCATCTCCTTGCAATTTACATTATTTGCCATTTGCCTCTCATTTTCATTTCCCCCACTTCAGAAAAAATTGCCGTTTTAGTTGTCTTGTTTTTCATTTGCCTTTTTCTCGTTTGATCTTTTGTTGGCTTGTGTTGCCATGTGTCTTCTATTTGTTTGCATCTTCGCTTGCTAAAAATTTATTAATATGGATTCTCACCCGCTTGCTAATCTTTTTAAGAGATCCAATTATCATGAACAAATTGCTAGTGATTTGAGTGCACCGGATTATCCCTATGAAGTTTTGCTTGAGATTCATGATAGCTCCTTGAATGAAAAGCATGATTGCAATGATTTTACTATAAATTCTATTAATGTCAATTGTGCCAATAATATGCAAAACCCCAAGCTTGGGGATGCTAGTTTTGCTATGTCCACTACTTACTGTAATGATCTTGGTTTCATCACCGAGGGAAATACCTACCGCCGTTGTGCTGCATCATCCCTTCCTCTTTGGGGAAATAACGACGTAGCTTCAAGCCGCATCAGGTTCCTAATCACAAATCTCATCTCCTTGCAATTTACATTATTGGCCATTTGCCTCTCGTTTTTATCTCCGCCACTTAACAAATATTTGCCATTTTATTCCCCTCTTTTTCGTTCGCCGTTTTTCTCGTCAGATCTGTTTCTGTGTGCAAATTTTATTTATCACTTTTTGTTGTTATGGATAGTTCTTCTATTGCGTGCACTCCCGAGAACGAGGTTCTTAACTTTAAGCAAAGGGGAGGGGAAATTTAAAGGATGTTTAGTATAGGATTTGCAATGCTCATAATAGATCTATTCGTAAGCAATCCACCGTTGTTCTTCTTTGCTATTTTTATGTGGGTTTCACCACTTGGTATAGATTCGTCCTTGATATGATTACCGGTGGAAATTTCTTGATGTGTCCTTCTCTTGATGCTTTTAATGCTATGGGAAATATAGTGGGTTCACCACCTCTTCTGATTAATGAAATATCTTTGACTCTCGAGCATGTTATGGAAAGGCTTGATGCTATTGAAAAGAAAATGCTTGCAAAAGAACATATTGAAAACTTGGATAAAAAGATGCATAATTTTGCTAGTAAAATGGATCAAAAGCGGGAGAAGTTCTTAAGTTGTTAAAAGAAAACGGGACTGTAATCCATGAAAGAATTGAAGAAAGCCCGTCTCGGATCGATAAATTGGAAGAAATCTTTAGTAATCTAAGTATGGCTTTTGCCTCCGCTAAGACTATTGAAAAAACTCCCGCAAAAATTGGCAAGATTACTCAAGTTACTAAGAACAAGGGTTCAACTTCTAGTAATAATAAAGGAGATCTTAAAATGATTAGTATTCACCCTGATTTTATTGAAATGATAAGAGACCCTACCGGCAAGAATGAATTTCTCAAACTTATTCCTAGAAGTATTGTTGTTGAAAATTTATATGCAAAATCCTTGAAGAATTCTAAGTGTTTGATTGAGGAGTTGGAAACAAAAGATGACAATACTTGAATCTATGCTTTATGCCTAGCTAGGGGCGTAACACAAAAGCGCTTGTTGGGAGGCAACCCAATGAATAAAATTTATTTTTGTCGTTTTCTTTCTGTTCTTGAGTGTTTCCACAATTATGCTACTGTTATGATTGTGTTTTTCATGTTTTAATTAGTGTTTGTGCCAAGCAAAGCCTTTGGGATCATGTTGCGTGATAGTTGCTTTGATCTTGTTGGAAAACAGAAACTTTTGAGTCCAGTAAAATAATTTTGAAAATTCACAGAAGCGTCGAAAAATCCTGATTTTTTTACAAAAGATTGATATACAAATTGCCCACGTTGTCCTAATTTTTCGAAATTTTTGGAGTTACAGAATTATTCGAAGTATTCAGATTGCTACAGACTGTTCTGTTTTTGATAGATTCTGTTTTCTTTGCGTTATGAGCTTATTTTGATGTATCTATGGGCTCTTTTGGAGGGTTTGAGCCATAGCAAAGTTGGAATACAGTAGATATAATGCAAAAATAAAATATGAATGGGTTTGAAACTGTACTTAGAGTGGTGATTTGCTTTGTTATACTAACGGACACGAAGGTTTTGTTGAGTTTTGTGTGATTGAAGTTTTCAAGTTTTGGGTGAGATCACGATGATAAAGGAATAAGGAGTAAGAAGAGCCTAAGCTTGGGTATGCCCATGGCATTCCAAGATATTATCTAAAATAGAAGACTAAGCTTGGGGATGCCCGAGTGGCATCCCCTCTTTCTTCTAACGACCATCGGTATTTTACTTGGAGCTATATTTTTATTCATCACATATCATGAGTTTTGCTTGGAGCGTCTTGTATGATATGAGTCTTTGCTTATTTTGCTTTTTTAGTCATGAATCCTTGCTGGACACACGTATTTGAGAGAGCCAAAGTATGCTATGACTTGTTAGAATTGCTCTCTATGCTTCACTTAAATCTTTTTGAGCTATGGAATTACTTTAGTGCTTCACTTAGATTTATTTGAGAGTTAGTAAATTTTTTAAGAAATTCTCTCATGCTTCACTTAAATTATTTTGAGAGAAGAAATTTTTTATGCTCATGTTCTTCACTTAGATTTGTTTGAGCTATCAAAAGCAACATATGAAATTAGTTCCAAAGTGATAGATATTCAAGAGGGATATAATAAAAACTTTCATGAAGATCATTGGACAAAATAAACTTGATTCCTTGTAAAAGTTTTGCGATATGATGATATAATATGTGGGTCATGTTGATGAGTAATTATGCTTTAGTAAGAATATTGGTGTTAAGGTTTGTGATTCCCTATGCAAGCACGAAAGTCAATAGTTATGCAATGAAATTACATCCTACTTGTGGTGCATTATTCAGTGTTAGTTATGCTTAATGCTCGCTTATGAGATTTTTCGTTTCTTGGTTGGATGCTTCTCAATCTTTTGCTAGCCTTCATTTGCACTAAGTATGATCACTACTTGTGCATCCAAAATACTTAAAACAAGTTTTTCCATATGAGTCCACTATACCTACCTATATGTGGTATTCTTTTGCCATTCTAAGCAAATTTGTATGTGCCATCTCTAATTTTCAAAATAAATTTCTCTTTTGTGTGCTCGTACCGCTCATGAAACGGTAGGGGGTGGCTGTTATATTTCCAGGCTAGATGTGTTATTCTCAAGTTGGGTGTTTATTCACTTGTCATTGCACGAGAGTACGGCAAAGGTATTAGGGATGCCCAATCCCGAAATGAAAAATAAATTTACTTTATGTTGTCAAATAATAAATTCCTTGGAAAGGGTTGGTATGGACGGCACCCGTGGATTCGGTTTGCCGTGGAATGTGAAAGTATGGTGGCAAAAGGAATAAACTTTATTTTCTGTTTGGGAACCTCCTATGATATATCTAGCATGGAAAGTATTGGGAACTACTCGATCGTTTTTGTTGACAGGAAAATCATGCCACCCAAAATGTTTTTATCTCTATCTTTTTCGCTTTGAGCTCTTGCACCTCTACAAATCTCTACTTCCCTCTGCGGAGGGCCTTTCTATTTACTTTATGCAATTTTTATTTTGATCATACTTGAGCATTGGGTGTAGCTAACGTGCGAGTGTGTTTCATGAATGGATCAATGATTGAGCATGATGGGCTAGGGATAACTTGCTTTAGTGTTGATATTTTGAAAGACATGGTTGCTTGTTGATATGCTTGAATATTGAAATCTTCAAGTCAAAACTAGACTATTGCTTTGAACCATATAAAAAGTCAAAATGTCCGTACTACAAAGAAAAGAATATGTGATGAACATGTTAGGCAGCATTCCACATCAAAAAATTTGTTTTTATCATTTACCTACTCGCGGACGAGCAGGAATTAAGCTTTGGGATGCTGATACGTCTCCAACGTATCTATAATTTTTTATTGTTCCATGCTGTTATATTATCATTCTTGGATGTTTTACTATCATTTATAGCAACTTTATATCATTTTTGGGACTAACCTATTGACATAGTGCCCAGTGCAAATTGCTGTTTTTTGCTTGTTTTTTACTTCGCAGAAAATCAATACAAAACGGAGTCCAAACGCAGCAAAACTTTTTGGAGAATTTTTCTGGACCAGAAGACACCTGTTAGGCCAAAGAAGTACCAGAGGGGGCTCCGAGGGGAGCACAACCCACCAGGGCGCGCATAGGGGCCCAGGCGTGCCCAGGTGGGTTGTGCCCACCTCGGCGGCCTCCCGCACCGCCTCTTTGCTCTATAAATACCCCAATATTCCAAAAACCCTAGGGGAGTCGATGAAAATCAATTCTAGCCGCCACAAGTTCCAGAACCACCAGATCCAATCTAGACACCATCACGGAGGGGTTATGTTGGGAATCGTAGCATAATTTTAAAATTTTCCTACGTTCACCAAGATGCATCTATGGAGTATACTAGCAACGAGGGGAAGGGAGTGCATCTACATAACCTTGTAGATCGCGAGCGGAAGCGTTCCAATGAACGTGGATGACGGAGTCGTACTCGCCGTGATCCAAATCACCGATGACCGAGTGCCGAACGGACGACACCTCCGCGTTCAACACACGTACGGTGCAGCGACGTCTCCTCCTTCTTGATCCAGCAAGGGGGAAGGAGAGGTTGATGGAGATCCAACAGCACGACGGCGTGGTGGTGGATGTAGCGGGTCTCGCCAGGGCTTTGCTAAGCTTCTGCGAGAGAGAGAGAGAGGTGTTGCAGGGGAGGAGGGAGGCGCCCAAGGCTGTTGTGTGCTGCCCTCCCTCCCCCCGCTTTATATAGGCCCCCTGGGGGGGCGCCGGCCCCAAGAGATGGGATCTCAAGGGGGGCGGCGGCCACAAGGGGGAAAGGGGTTCCCTTGCCCCCCAAGGCAAGGGGGAACTCCCCCCTAGGGTTCCCAACCCTAGGCGCATGGGGGGAGGCCCAAGGGGGGCGCCCCAGCCCACTAAGGGCTGGTTCCCTTCCACTTTCAGCCCACGGGGCCCTCCGGGATAGGTGGCCCCACCCGGTGGACCCCCGGGACCCTTCCGGTGGTCCCGGTACAATACCGGTAACCCCCGAAACTTTCCCGGTGGCCGAAACTGGACTTCCTATATATAATTCTTCACCTTCGAACCATTCCGGAACCTCTCGTGACGTCCGGGATCTCATCCGGGACTCCGAACAACTTTCGGGTTTCCGCATACATATATCTCTACAACCCTAGCGTCACCGGACCTTAAGTGTGTAGACCCTACGGGTTCGGGAGACATGCAGACATGACCGAGACGCCTCTTCGGTCAATAACCAACAGCGGGATCTGGATACCCATGTTGGCTCCCACATGTTCCACGATGATCTCATCGGATGAACCACGGTGTCGAGGATTCAATCAATCCCGTATACAATTCCCTTTGTCAATCGGTATGTTACTTGCCCGAGATTCGATCGTCGGTATCCCAATACCTTGTTCAATCTCGTTACCGGCAAGTCTCTTTACTCGTACCGCAATGCATGATCCCGTGACTAACGCCTCAGTCACATTGAGCTCATTATGATGATGCATTACCGAGTGGGCCCAGAGATACCTCTCCGTCACACGGAGTGACAAATCCCAGTCTCGATCCGTGCCAACCCAACAGACACTTTCGGAGATACCCGTAGTGCACCTTTATAGTCACCCAGTTACGTTGTGACGTTTGGCACACCCAAAGCACTCCTACGGTATCCGGGAGTTGCACGATCTCATGGTCTAAGGAAAAGATACCTGACATTGGAAAAGCTCTAGCAAACGAAACTACACGATCTTTTATGTTATGCTTACGATTGGGTCTTGTCCATCACATCATTCTCCTAATGATGTGATCCCGTTATCAATGACATCCAATGTCCATAATCAGCAAACCATGACTATCTGTTGATCAACGAGCTAGTCAACTAGAGGCTTACTAGGGACACGTTGTGGTCTATGTATTCACACATGTATTACGATTTCCGGACAATACAATTATAGCATGAATAATAGACAATTATCATGAACAAAGAAATACAATAATAACCATTTATTATTGCCTCTAGGGCATATTTCCAACAGTCTCCCACTTGCACTAGAGTCAATAATCTAGTTACATTGTGATGAATCGAACACCCATTGCGTCCTGGTGTTGATCATGTTTTGCCCTAGGGAGAGGTTTAGTCAACGGATCTGCTACATTCAGGTCCGTATGTACTTTACAAATATCTATGTCTCCATTTTGAACACTTTCACGAATGGAGTTGAAGCGACGCTTGCATTGCCTGGTCTTCCTGTGAAACCTGGGCTCCTTCGCAAGCGCAATAGCTCCAGTGTTGTCACAGAAGAGAGTCATTGGGCCCGACGCATTGGGAATCACCCCTAGGTCGGTAATGAACTCCTTCATCCAGGGTGCTTCCTGTGCTGCCTCCGAGGCTGCCATGTACTCCGCTTCACATGTAGATCCCGCCACGACGCTTTGCTTGCAACTGCACCAGCTTACTGCTCCTCCATTCAAAATATACACGTATCCGGTTTGTGACTTCGAGTCATCCAGATCTGTGTCGAAGCTAGAGTCGACGTAACCCTTTACGACGAGCTCTTCGTCACCTCCATAAACGAGAAACATATCCTTAGTCCTCTTCAGGTACTTCAGGATATTCTTGACCGTTGTCCAGTGTTCCTTGCCGGGATTACTTTGGTACCTTCCTACCAAACTTACGGGAAGGTTTACATCAGGTCTGGTACACAGCATGGCATACATAATAGACCCTATGGCCGAGGCATAGGGGATGACACTCATCTCTTCTATATCTTCTGCCGTGGTCAGGCATTGAGCCGTGCTCAACTGCACACCTTGCAATACAGGCAAGAACCCCTTCTTGGACTGATCCATATTGAACTTCTTCAATATCTTGTCAAGGTATGTACTCTGTGAAAGACCAATGAGGCGTCTTGATCTATCTCTATAGATCTTGATGCCTAATATATAAGCAGCTTCTCCAAGGTCCTTCATTGAAAAACACTTATTCAAATAGGCCTTTATACTTTCCAAGAATTCTATATCATTTCCCATCAACAATATGTCATCCACATATAATATGAGAAATGCTACAGAGCTCCCACTCACTTTCTTGTAAACAGGGGCTTCTCCATAAGTCTGTGTGAACCCAAACGCTTTGATCATCTCATCAAAGCGAATGTTCCAACTCCGAGATGCTTGCACCAGCCCATAGATTGAGCGTTGGAGCTTGCATACTTTGTTAGCATTCTTAGGATCGACAAAACCTTCCGGCTGCATCATATACAACTCTTCCTTAAGGAAGCCGTTAAGGAATGCCGTTTTGACGTCCATCTGCCATATCTCATAATCATAGTATGCGGCAATCGCTAACATGATTCGGACGGACTTCAGCTTCGCTACGGGTAAGAAGTCTCATCGTAGTCAACCCCTTGAACTTGTCGATAACCCTTAGCGACAAGTCGAGCTTTGTAGATGGTCACATTACCATCTACGTCTGTCTTCTTCTTAAAGATCCATTTGTTTTCTATGGCTCGCCGCTCATCGGGCAAGTCAGTCAAAGTTCATACTTTGTTTTCATACATGGATTCTATCTTGGATTTCATGGCTTCTAGCCATTTGTCGGAATCCGGGCCCGCCATCGCTTCTTCATAGTTCGAAGGTTCACCGTTGTCTAACAACATGATTTCCAGGACAGGGTTGCCGTACCACTCTGGTGCGGAACGTGTCCTTGTGGACCTACGAAGTTCAGTAACTTGATCTGAAGTTTCATGATCATCATCATTAACTTCCTCCCCAGTCGGTGTAGGCACCACAGGAACATTTTCCCGTGCTGCGCTACTTTCCGGTTCGGAAGGGGTGACTATCACCTCATCAAGTTCCACTTTCCTCCCACTCAATTCTTTCGAGAGAAACTCCTTCTCTAGAAAGGACCCGTTCTTGGCAACGAAGATCTTGCCTTCGGATCTGAGGTAGAAGGTATACCCAATAGTTTCCTTAGGGTATCCTATGAAGACGCATTTTTCCGATTTGGGTTCGAGCTTTTCAGGTTGAAGTTTCTTGACATAAGCATCGCATCCCCAAACTTTTAGAAACGACAGCTTAGGTTTCTTCCCAAACCATAATTCATACGGTGTCGTCTCAACGGATTTAGACGGTGCCCTATTTAAAGTGAATGCGGCAGTCTCTAAAGCATAACCCCAAAATGAGAGCGGTAAATCGGTAAGAGACATCATAGATCGCACCATATCCAATAGAGTGCGATTACGACGTTCGGACACACCATTTCTCTGAGGTGTTCCAGGCGGCGTGAGTTGTGAAACTATTCCACATTTCCTTAAGTGTGTACCAAATTCGTGACTTAAATATTCTCCACCATGATCTGATCGTAAGAATTTTATTTTCCTGTCACGTTGATTCTCGACTTCACTCTGAAATTCCTTGAACTTTTCAAAGGTTTCAGACTTGTGTTTCATTAGGTAGACATACCCATATCTACTTAAATCATCAGTGAGAGTGAGAACATAACGATATCCTCCGCGAGCCTCAACACTCATTGGACCGCACACATCGGTATGTATGATTTCCAATAAGTTGGTTGCTCGCTCCATTGTTCCGGAGAACGGAGTCTTTGTCATCTTACCCATGAGGCATGGTTCGCACGTGTCAAATGATTCGTAATCAAGAGACTCCAAAAGTCCATCTGCATGGAGCTTCTTCATGCGCTTGACACCAATGTGACCAAGGCGGCAGTGCCACAAGTATGTGGGACTATCGTTATCAACTTTACATCTTTTGGTATTCACACTATGAACATGTGTAACATCACGTTCGAGATTCATCAAAAATAAACCATTGACCAGCGGGGCATGACCATAAAACATATCTCTCAAATAAATAGAACAACCATTATTCTCAGATTTAAATGAGTAGCCATCTCGAATTAAACGAGATCCAGATACAATGTTCATGCTCAAAGCTGGCACTAAATAACAATTATTGAGGTTTAAAACTAATCCCGTGGGTAGATGCAGAGGTAGCGTGCCAACGGCGATCACATCGACCTTGGAACCATTCCCGACGCGCATCGTCACCTCGTCCTTTGCCAGTCTCCGATTATTCTGTAGTTCCTGCTTTGAGTTACAAATATGAGCAACCGCACCGGTATCGAATACCCAGGAGCTACTACGAGTACTGGTAAGGTACACATCAATTACTTGTATATCACATATACCTTGGGTGTTGCCGGCCTTCTTCTTGTCCGCTAAATATTTGGGGCAGTTCCGCTTCCAGTGACCACTTCCCTTGCAATAAAAGCACTCAGTCTCGGGCTTGGGTCCATTCTTTGACTTCTTCTCGGTAACTGGTTTACCGGGCGCGGCAACTCCCTTGCCGTCCTTCTTGAAGTTCTTCTTACCCTTGCCCTTCTTGAACTTAGTGGTTTTATTTACCATCAACACTTGATGTTCTTTTCTGATCTCCCCTTCCGCTGATTTCAGCATTGAATATACCTCGGGAATGGTCTTTTCCATCCCCTGCATATTGTAGTTCATCACAAAGCTCTTGTAGCTTGGTGGAAGCGACTGGAGGATTCTGTCATTGACCGCGTCATCCGGAGTATGTGCTCACTAACAGAACTGTTCTCCTCCATTGTACAGCTAAAGAACTTGTCGGAGACTTCATATCTCTCGACCCGGGCATGAGCTTGAAAAACCAGTTTCAGCTCCTCGAACATCTCATATGCTCCATGTTTCTCAAAACGCTTTTGGAGACCCGGTTCTAAGCTGTAAAGCATGCCGCACTAAACGAGGGAGTAATCATCAGCACGCTGCTGCCAAGCGTTCATAACGTCTTGGTTCTCTGGGATTGGTGCTTCACCTAGCGGTTCTTCTAAGACATAATCTTTCTTGGCTACTATGAGGATGAGCCTCAGGTTCCGGACCCAGTCCGTATAGTTGCTGCCATCATCTTTCAGCTTGGTTTTCTCTAGGAACGCGTTGAAATTGAGGACAACGTTGGCCATTTGATCTACAAGACATAGTGTAAAGATTTTTAGACTAAGTTCATGATAATTGAGTTCATCTAATCAAATTATTTAATGAACTCCCACTCAGATAGACATCCCTCTAGTCATCTAAGTGAAACATGATCCGAGTCAACTAGGCCGTGTCTGATCATCACGTGAGACGGACTAGTCAAGATCGGTGAACATCTCCATGTTGATCGTATCTTCTATACGACTCATGCTCGACCTTTTGGTCCTCCGTGTTCCGAGGCCATGTCTGTACATGCTAGGCTCGTCAAGTCAACCTAAGTGTATTGCGTGTGTTCCGAGGCCATGTCTGTACATGCTAGGCTCGTCAACACCCGTTGTATTCGAACGTTAGAATCTATCACACCCGATCATCACGTGGTGCTTCGAAACAACGAACCTTCGCAACGGTGCACAGTTAGGGTGAACACTTTCTTGAAATTATTATAAGGGATCATCTTACTTACTACCGTCGTTCTAAGCAAATAAGATGCAAAATATGATAAACATCACATGCAATCAAATAGTGACATGATATGGCCAATATCATTTTGCTCCTTTGATCTCCATCTTCGGGGCACCATGATTATCTTCGTCACCGGCATGACACCATGATCTCCATCATCATGATCTCCATCATTGTGTCTTCATGAAGTTGTCACGCCAACGATTACTTCTACTTGTATGGCTAACGCGTTTAGCAACAAAGTAAAGCAAATTACATGGCGTTATTCAATGACACGCAGGTCATGCAAAATAATAAAGACAATTCCTATGGCTCCTGCCGGTTGTCATACTCATCGACATGCAAGTCGTGATTCCTATTACAAGAATATGATCAATCTCATACATCACATATATCATTCATCACATCTTCTGGCCATATCACATCACATAGCACTTGCTGCAAAAACAAGTTAGACGTCCTCTAATTGTTGTTGCAAGTTTTTACGTGGTTTGTAGGTTTCTAACAAGAACGTTTTCTTACCTACGTATGACCACAACGTGATTTGCCAATTTCTATTTACCCTTCATAAGGACCCTTTTCATCGAATCCGTTCCGACTAAAGTAGGAGAGACAGACACCCGCTAGCCACCTTATGCAACTAGTGCATGTCAGTCGGTGGAACCAGTCTCACGTAAGCGTACATGTAAGGTCGGTCCGGGCCGCTTCATCCTACAATGCCGCCGAAACAAGAAACGACTAGTAGCGGCAAGAAGAATTGGCAAACTCAACGCCCACAACTGCTTTGTGTTCTACTCGTGCATAGTAACTACGCATAGACCTGGCTCATGATGCTACTGTTGGGAATCGTAGCATAATTTTAAAATTTTCCTACGTTCACCAAGATGCATCTATGGAGCATACTAACAACGAGGGGAAGTGAGTGCATCTATATACCCTTGTAGATCGCGAGCGGAAGCTTTCCAATGAACGCGGATGACGGAGTCGTACTCGCCGTGATCCAAATCACCGATGACCGAGTGCCGAACGGACGGCACCTCCGCGTTCAACACACGAACGGTGGGTTGTTGTTGTTGTTGCCTTGGTTCTGAACTAACACTTGCATCAAGGCATTCTGTTGTTGAATCAACTGGGTGATCTCTGGCGGGAAAACAAATCCGGGGTCGCGTCTCGGAGGCATCTGATAGGTTTAGAAAAGATGAGAATTAAGAATAGAATGAGGTCTAGAGAGAAAACACTACCCATATGCTCATGAGACAAATTCAATCAATATCACTCAATCAATCCAAACAAGGCAAAACAAACGATCTAACTAGCGTTACAAAGTGCTTGAACTATACTACTAAATGGGGGAAAAACTACTACTGATATGGTAGTCTACTTAAAAATTCTGATCCGTTGAAGACTCCATGATGTCTGATCCAGCTTCATCAATCCATTCGTCTTCACTTGGTTCCGAGTCGGTGTCGTCGATGATGATGTATTTATCCGGACAAGTGCATTCGTCGACTTCTGCTTCTGGTACTGGATTTCCCACGAATGATCCAATCTTATTCTCCAGGTCATCAATCTTCCCGACTAGTGCGTTGATTTCCTCCAAATAATCTTCGCGTGTAGTCTTGAGTTCTTCTTGGAGTTCCTTGATCTTCGTAAATGCCTTCTTTAGTTCTTCCTTGTCCGTGCACATCTGGTTCTCCTGGCGTCGAATATGTTGGTTCTGCTCCTGGATGAAAGCTGCAACTGATCCATCCTTCTTGGTCTTGATCATCTCCCATTGCGCGTCTCGACGTCCACAAATTTGATAAATCGTATCCTTAAGCTCCTGGTGGTAGACTTCTCCAATGCGTCCCATGGCGATATGTGCGGCCATGCTCTTCCCTAAACTCCAAGTTGGTGCTTCAAAAATCAATCTTATGGGTTCCGTAATTGGCGCAAACGTCCTTCCTGGAATGATAACTTGAATCTTCCAGCTCTCCTCTTCAGGTAATGTAGCGTTGTAGGTTCCGGTGACGCTTGGTATTCCTATGTTCAAGTACTTGGTGACTTCCTTCAAATGTCGTCCAAACGGCGTGTCTTCATCTGGTTGCATGAACTTGCTCCTTGCATTCGCCATTCCTAAAGGAGTAGAAAGTGGAGAGGAGTCAGAAATGAGAAGAGAGAAGTTTTTCTAGGGCTTAAGCTTAGTGGTCGTGTCCTACAGTCAGCGTGTGCTCTGATACCAACTTTGTAGCGACCAGACCTCAAATGGCCTGTGCTGCTGTGCACCAGTGTCATCCCTGGATCAGTAATGCTGACACGCACAGTACAAATGGAGGATTTATAACAGAGTAGCAATCACACACTTATTACATCGGATATCTCCATAGAGACTAAGTATGATAAACATGGCTTAAGGCCATCTAAAAACGATAACAGCGGAAGACTTGGAAGAATAGTGAGTCCATCAACTCCAGCGGCATCACTGAGTATAAGACCACGACCTAAGGCACCTTACTCGTCGTCTGAAAAGTCTGCAACATGAAACGTTGCAGCCCGAAAACGGGTCAGCACATAGAATATGCTGGCAATGTAACACATAGAGAGCAATGAACAATAATAATGCTTTACTACATGCATATATGGCTGGTGGAAAGCTCTATGGTTACATTTTTGCGAAAAGCCAATTTTATCCTACTTCAAAAGGAATAACTTTATTTAACTATCATGGTGGTTGTGAAACATTGAGATGGTTGACAGCATCTCAATCCCAATTAAAAAGTCATTAATAACCCAACAAAATTAATTAGAAGTAACATAGTGTTGAGATTCACATGATAATCCAAGTACTAGATACTCAAGTTGTCCATAACCGGGGACACGGCTAATCATGATGAGTTTGTACACTCTGCAGAGGTTTGTGCACTTTTCCCACAAGACTTGATCTCCTCCGTTGGATTACTCGCACTACATGGTGTTTGAGTAACGGATGACCAAGACACAGTCTTTCAGAAGTGTTTGCACCTTACGTATGGGTAGACCGTTACACCTACTTTCCCCTACATCTGCTAGTCTACCACTGTAAGAGTTCACACAACTTAGTCAACTATGCTAGAGCCCATAATAGCTTGCGGCTGCACACGGAAGTTTCTAGCATGAAAAATCTCATGATCCCTTTGAACCTGGGTGGCGGTCCAAAAGAAAAACAGGCAATCCTGGAATACCCAGGTACCTCAATCCACCCAGATGTGAGTTTAAGTTGCCACCTTAAGTAAACCATTAATTAACAATCTCACATCTGTCATGAATTTCACTCAAACCCAATCCACGTCTACGAGCATAGCATGGCAATAATAAAAGCAAC
>NC_057802.1:389058367-389066305 GCF_018294505.1 Triticum aestivum
GGGGGGAGGGGGTGCTTGGAGGAGGGGCAACCGAGGCGGCGGCGGCGTCGTGGCGAGGCCGGACTCCGGCGACCGTGCGGGAAGAGGACGCCGCGAGGCGGGCCGTCGGCTGGGCTCGGCCCAGTCGGCGCGGGCGCGTGTTTTTTTTAAATAAGTTCCGCGAAGAAAAATGCATAGAAAAATAAATAAAAATCAGAAAAATATGAATAAATTTTCCCCGTCTAGTTAGAAAATCTAGAATAGGGTGAACATTTTTAAAATCAAAAATGAATATTTTGAAAACATGCATAATTTTAAATGCAATAAAATTTACAAATAAAATCCAAATAAATTCCAAATAATGATTTTAACAATTTTCCTCCAGTATTTCAATATTTTTGGAGAAGTCATGTTTTCTCCTCTCATTTATTTCAAGAATGAAATATTTTTCCGGAGAGAAAAATAATTAAAATCCCAATCCTCGTTTGAAAAATCAAATAAGAAAATTCGAGAAAATCCCCAACTCTCTCCGAGGGTCCTTGAGTTGCTTAGGATTTATCGAGGATTTTGTCAAAATGCAGTAAAACATGATATGCAATGATGATCTATGTATAACATTCCAAATTGAAAATTTGGGATGTTACAAACCTACCCCCCTTAAGATGAATCTCGCCCTCGAGATTCGGGTTGGCTAGAAAACAGGTGGGAGTGGTTTTTCCGTAGATCTTCCTCTCGCTCCCAGGTGGCCTCATCTTCTGTGTGGTGACTCCACTGAACCTTGCAAAACTTGATAACCTTGCTGCGGGTAACTCGGCTGGCATACTCAAGAATCTTAACTGGTTTCTCCTCATAAGTCAAATCACTTTCCAACTGGATCGCTTCCAGTGGCACGGTATCTCTCAGTGGTATCTCAGCCATTTCTGTGTGGCACTTCTTCAACTGTGAAACATGAAATACATCATGTACTCCAGACAATCCTTCGGGCAATTCCAACTTATAGGCAACTTCTCCTATACGTTCCAACACTCTGTATGGTCCAATAAAACGAGGCGCTAACTTTCCCTTAACTCCAAAGCGCTTCACTCCACGAAGTGGTGATACTCGAAGATACACTCTGTCTCCGATTTCATGAACTGTCTCCTTGCATTTAGAATCAGCATAACTCTTCTGCCTGGACTGGGCTACCTTGAGCCTATCGCGAATCAACTTCACTTTCAGTTCAGACTCCTTAATCAAATCTGGTCCAAACAACTGACGATCTCCAACTTCGTCCCACAACAACAGTGTTCTACACCTCCTTCCGTACAAAGCTTCGAAAGGGGCCATCTTCAAACTGGTTTGATAACTGTTGTTATAAGAAAACTCCGCATATGGCAAATTGTCGTCCCAACTAGATCCATAATCTAGCGCACATGCTCTCAACATGTCCTCCAAAATCTGGTTGACTCTTTCAGTTTGTCCATCTGTCTGCGGGTGATATGTTGTACTAAATTCCAGCCTGGTTCCCAATGTTTCATGTAACTGCTTCCAAAACTTCGAGGTAAATTGGGTTCCTCTGTCTGATACAATGGTCCTCGGAACTCCATGCAAACATACGATCCTGGTCATGTATATCTTAGCCAACTTAGCACTGGTGTAAGTGGTCTTTACTGGAATGAAATGAGCCACTTTCGTCAAACGATCGACTACAACCCATATCGAGTCATAGCCTGAACGGGTCCTTGGTAATCCTGTGATAAAATCCATGCCTATTTTATCCCACTTCCATTCGGGTATCGGCAATGGCTGCAGCAATCCCGCTGGCTTCTGATGCTCTGCCTTCACTCTCTGACATACATCACAAACTGCTACATACTCCGCAATATCCTTCTTCATTCCGGTCCACCAGAAAGTATTCTTCAAATCCAAATACATCTTGGTATTCCCTGGGTGAATCGAGTACGGTGAATCATGGGCTTCTTGCAAAATCAACTTTCTGATCTCCGGATCATTTGGCACATATACGCGGTCCTCAAACCATAAAGTATCGTGCTCATCCTCACGAAATCCCTTGGCTTTTCCTTTACTCAACTTTTCCTTTATCTCTTCAATCTCCTTGTCTGTCTTCTGAGCTTCTCTAATCCTTTCCATCAAGGTAGACTGAATCTCCAATGTCGCTAAATAGCCTCTAGGGACTATCTCCAAACATAGCTCGCGTAGATCCTCGGCTAACTCCTGAGGTAACTCTCCTGTCTTGATGTTGTTGACATGACTCTTGCGGCTCAACGCGTCTGCTACTACGTTAGCCTTTCCGGGATGATAATGCAGTCGCATATCATAATCCTTGATGAGCTCCAACCATCTCCTCTGTCTGAGATTTAACTCCTTCTGCGTGAAAATATACTTCAAACTCTTGTGATCCGTGTACACCTCACAATGGTTTCCGATGAGAAAATGTCTCCATGTCTTCAATGCATGCACCACGGCTGCTAATTCCAAATCATGTGTAGCATAATTCTTCTCATGGGGTTTAAGTTGTCGTGAAGCATACGAAACAACTCTTCCTTCCTGCATAAGCACTGCTCCAAGTCCTCGACGAGAAGCGTCGCAATAAACTTCATAGTCCTTGCATTGATCTGGCAGTATCAACACTGGTGATGTAACCAATCGTTTCTTTAACTCCTGGAAACTAGCTTCACATTCCTCAGTCCAATTAAATTTGGTGTCCTTCTTCAATAGCTCAGTCATGGGCTTAGCAATCCTTGAGAAATTCTCGATAAATCTCCGGTAGTATCCTGCAAGTCCAAGAAAACTCCGGATTTCTCCAACTGTCGTGGGTGATTCCCAACTTGTCACTGTGTCAACCTTGGCAGGGTCTACTGCTATTCCTTCTCCAGAAATAACGTGTCCAAGGAATCCAACTTCCTTCAACCAAAACTCACATTTGCTGAACTTGGCATAGAGCTGATGTTCTCTGAGCTTCTCAAGTACCAATCGTAAATGCTCCTCATGCTCTTCTTCATCCTTGGAAAACATTAAAATATCATCAATGAACACCATGATGAACTTATCCAAAAACTCCATAAACACTTTGTTTATCAGGTTCATGAAATAGGCAGGTGCGTTAGTCAGTCCAAAAGACATAACGGTATACTCATACAATCCATATCTGGTGGTAAATGCCGTCTTGGATATATCCTGCTCTCGAATCTTTAACTGATGGGATCCTGATCGTAGATCGATCTTGGAAAATACTTTAGCTCCTTGCAGGCGGTCAAACAAATCATTTATCATCGCCAGTGGGTACTTGTTTTTGATGGTCACTTCATTCAATCCTCGGTAATCAACAACCATCCTTAGTGATCCATCTTTCTTCTCCACTAGAAGTACTGGTGATCCCCAAGGTGACGAACTTGGGCGAATATAGCCTTTATCCAGTAACTCCTTGATCTGTTTCTTAATTTCCTCCAAATCCTTAGCGGGCATCCTGTACGGTCTCTTAGATATTGGCCCTGTGCCTGGCAAAAGTTCAATCAAGAACTCAATGTCTCTATCTGGTGGCATGCCTGGCAACTCTTCTGGAAATACATCCGGATAGTCCTTCACCACTGGTACTTCCTCCTGTACAACTCCTGATAAGGAATTTACTTGAGTCCTCTTCGGCATATGTCGGGATACATACTTGATCCTTTTTCCTTCCGGGGTGGTAAGCAAAATCGTCTTGCTGGCACAATCGATGTTTCCTCCATACAACGATAGCCAATCCATTCCCAAAATCACATCCAAACCTTGCGATTCCAAAACAATGAGGTCTGAGGGGAAAACATGCCTACCAATGGCCAATGGTATCTGAAAACATCCTTGGGTGGCCATATACTCTGCTCCTGGCGAGGTTACTAACATAGGGTTTCTGAGAACTTTGGTGGACATCTTAAACTTATTCACGAATCCCCTTGATATGTATGAATGCGATGCACCAGTATCGAAAAGAACAGTTGCAGTAAATGACTTAACCAAAAACTTACCTATTACTGCATCAGGCTGAGCTTCAACCTCTTCCACGCTCACGTGGTTCACATGCCCTTTGTTGAACGGGTTCGGCTTCTTCCCAGAGCTTCCCTTGCCATTTCCATTTTGGGCTTCGGGACATTCGTTGGCATAATGTCCATTCTTCTGGCACTTAAAACAAGTGACTTGGCTCAGGTCCCTCTTGGCTGGGGTAGATGGGTTGGTGCGGTTCTGTCCGTTGCTTCCTCCATTCCCATTCCCATTTTTAGAGCCATTATGGTTGTGCGAACTACCTCCTCCATGGGTATGCTGAAACTGTCCTCCCGGCTTCGGGGTAAAACGGGGCTTCTGCTGGGCTCCTGAGTTGTACTTCCCTTGTCCATACTTCCTCTTGCGGTTTTCAATCTGCTGTTGCTTCCCTTCAATCATGAGAGCTCTATCTACCAGCTCCTGGTAGTTGTTGAAGGTTTCTACCATCAACTGCATACTCAGCTCGTCATTCAGTCCTTCCAGAAACTTTTCCTGCTTGGCTGCATCTGTAGCAACGTCATCTGCTGCATAACGTGCTAGCTTACTGAATTCCTCCACATACTGGCCTACGGTGCGTCCTCCTTGGCGTAGGTTACGAAACTCGCGCTTCTTCATAGCCATAGCTCCTGCTAAAACATGAGCTGTACGGAAAGCTTGCTGAAACTGGTCCCATGTGACAGTGTCAATAGGGTGTGTGGCTGTATAATTCTCCCACCATGATGCTGCGGGTCCATCAAGCTGATGTGCGGCAAAACGCACTCTTTCCGCATCTGTGCATCCCGCAGTGGTCAACTCCCTTCCAACTTTGCGGAGCCAATCATCTGCTACAATCGGCTCGGTGCTACTGGAAAACACCGGCGGGTTTAGCCTTAAGAAACGGGCTAAGTGATCAACAGGTGGTGGTGGCGGTGGGTTGTTGTTGTTGTTGCCTTGGTTCTGAACTAACACTTGCATCAAGGCATTCTGTTGTTGAATCAACTGGGTGATCTCTGGCGGGAAAACAAATCCGGGGTCGCGTCTCGGAGGCATCTGATAGGTTTAGAAAAGATGAGAATTAAGAATAGAATGAGGTCTACAGAGAAAACACTACCCATATGCTCATGAGACAAATTCAATCAATATCACTCAATCAATCCAAACAAGGGAAAACAAACGATCTAACTAGCGTTACAAAGTGCTTGAACTATACTACTAAATGGGGGAAAAACTACTACTGATATGGTCGTCTACTTAAAAATTCTGATCCGTTGAAGACTCCATGATGTCTGCTCCAGCTTCATCAATCCATTCGTCTTCACTTGGTTCCGAGTCGGTGTCGTCGATGATGATGTAGTTATCCGGACAAGTGCATTCGTCGACTTCTGCTTCTGGTACTGGATTTCCCACGAATGATCCAATCTTATTCTCCAGGTCGTCAATCTTCCCGACTAGTGCGTTGATTTCCTCCAAATAATCTTCGCGTGTAGTCTTGAGTTCTTCTTGGAGTTCCTTGATCTTCGTAAATGCCTTCTTTAGTTCTTCCTTGTCCGTGCACATCTGGTTCTCCTGGCGTCGAATATGTTGGTTCTGCTCCTGGATGAAAGCTGCAACTGATCCATCCTTCTTGGTCTTGATCATCTCCCATTGCGCGTCTCGACGTCCACAAATTTGATAAATCGTATCCTTAAGCTCCTGGTGGTAGACTTCTCCAATGCGTCCCATGGCGATATGTGCGGCCATGCTCTTCCCTAAACTCCAAGTTGGTGCTTCAAAAATCAATCTTATGGGTTCCGTAATTGGCGCAAACGTCCTTCCTGGAATGATAACTTGAATCTTCCAGCTCTCCTCTTCAGGTAATGTAGCGTTGTAGGTTCCGGTGACGCTTGGTATTCCTATGTTCAAGTACTTGGTGACTTCCTTCAAATGTCGTCCAAACGGCGTGTCTTCATCTGGTTGCATGAACTTGCTCCTTGCATTCGCCATTCCTAAAGGAGTAGAAAGTGGAGAGGAGTCAGAAATGAGAAGAGAGAAGTTTTTCTAGGGCTTAAGCTTAGTGGTCGTGTCCTACAGTCAGCGTGTGCTCTGATACCAACTTTGTAGCGACCAGACCTCAAATGGCCTGTGCTGCTGTGCACCAGTGTCATCCCTGGATCAGTAATGCTGACACGCACAGTACAAATGGAGGATTTATAACAGAGTAGCAATCACACACTTATTACATCGGATATCTCCATAGAGACTAAGTATGATAAACATGGCTTAAGGCCATCTAAAAACGATAACAGCGGAAGACTTGGAAGAATAGTGAGTCCATCAACTCCAGCGGCATCACTGAGTATAAGACCACGACCTAAGGCACCTTACTCGTCGTCTGAAAAGTCTGCAACATGAAACGTTGCAGCCCGAAAACGGGTCAGCACATAGAATATGCTGGCAATGTAACACATAGAGAGCAATGAACAATAATAATGCTTTACTACATGCATATATGGCTGGTGGAAAGCTCTATGGTTACATTTTTGCGAAAAGCCAATTTTATCCTACTTCAAAAGGAATAACTTTATTTAACTATCATGGTGGTTGTGAAACATTGAGATGGTTGACAGCATCTCAATCCCAATTAAAAAGTCATTAATAACCCAACAAAATTAATTAGAAGTAACATAGTGTTGAGATTCACATGATAATCCAAGTACTAGATACTCAAGTTGTCCATAACCGGGGACACGGCTAATCATGATGAGTTTGTACACTCTGCAGAGGTTTGTGCACTTTTCCCACAAGACTTGATCTCCTCCGTTGGATTACTCGCACTACATGGTGTTTGAGTAACGGATGACCAAGACACAGTCTTTCAGAAGTGTTTGCACCTTACGTATGGGTAGACCGTTACACCTACTTTCCCCTACATCTGCTAGTCTACCACTGTAAGAGTTCACACAACTTAGTCAACTATGCTAGAGCCCATAATAGCTTGCGGCTGCACACGGAAGTTTCTAGCATGAAAAATCTCATGATCCCTTTGAACCTGGGTGGCGGTCCAAAAGAAAAACAGGCAATCCTGGAATACCCAGGTACCTCAATCCACCCAGATGTGAGTTTAAGTTGCCACCTTAAGTAAACCATTAATTAACAATCTCACATCTGTCATGAATTTCACTCAAACCCAATCCACGTCTACGAGCATAGCATGGCAATAATAAAAGCAACGTAGAAGTAACTCCCAAGGGTTTGATAGAAAAACAGGTAATAGGTACTACCTCAACTACTTCCCAAAACCCACAGTTTATTAGATCCTAATCATGCAATGTGTTTGAAGGAATAGATCTAATGCAATAAAACTGGGTATGAACGGGGTATGATCAAAGTGTTACTTGCCTTGCTGATGATCCACAAAACCTAGCGATTCGAAGTAACAAGCGGCACACTCCGGGTACTCTATCGCAACAAACAAGCATACAATCAGTACTCAACTAATGCACAGGTAAAACTCGAATGAAAGATCCAACCAGAAAGTTCAACTTAAGAACTCCGGTTTGCAAAAAGAATCAACTCGAAAGAAACAACGAAAGTCAAACGGCGGAACAAAGAAACTTCGTTTGCTAATCTGGATCTAGGTCAAATTTTACTGTAGCAAAAACTTGTTTGAGTAGGTTAAACGGAAAGAGAATTTCGAGACGAAACTCTAGGCGCTTGAATCACCTGATTCCGATAAACGAGCGAGAAGTTAAACGGAAACGAAGATTCGATCAGAAATCGAATCTGAGAAAATAACGAGAAAATCCGACGAAAAAGAAAAACGGACGAACGGTTAAATAATGGACGTTCGTTAACAGAGAAAAACCGATGAACGCGTTCGTTAAAACGAACGGTTCGGTGAACGCTCGTAAAATAAGAAAACCGAAAAAAAACGATCTAGGTTTTTTTTAAACGAAAGGTTTTTTTTTTTAAAAACCGGTCAAC
>NC_057802.1:389066632-389072882 GCF_018294505.1 Triticum aestivum
AGGCGGCGGCGGCGTCGTGGCGAGGCCGGACTCCGGCGACCGTGCGGGAAGAGGACGCCGCGAGGCGGGCCGTCGGCTGGGCTCGGCCCAGTCGGCGCGGGCGCGTGTTTTTTTTATAAATAAGTTCCGCGAAGAAAAATGCATAGAAAAATAAATAAAAATCAGAAAAATATGAAATAAATTTTCCCCGTCTAGTTAGAAAATCTAGAATAGGGTGAACATTTTTAAAATCAAAAATAAATATTTTGAAAACATGCATAATTTTAAATGCAATAAAATTTACAAATAAAATCCAAATAAATTCCAAATAATGATTTTAACAATTTTCCTCCAGTATTTCAATATTTTTGGAGAAGTCATGTTTTCTCCTCTCGTTTATTTCAAGAATGAAATATTTTTCCGGAGAGAAAAATAATTAAAATCCCAATCCTCGTTTGAAAAATCAAATAAGAAAATTCGAGAAAATCCCCAACTCTCTCCGAGGGTCCTTGAGTTGCTTAGGATTTATCGAGGATTTTGTCAAAATGCAGTAAAACATGATATGCAATGATGATCTATGTATAACATTCCAAATTGAAAATTTGGGATGTTACAGCTATTTTTCTCAAGTGGAGCCACTAGTGAAATCTATGGCCCACTAGTGAAATCTATGGCCCCCGGGTCTTTTCTTTATCATATTTGCCTTCAAGATCTATTTCTATTCGCTTTTATTTTCAGATCTATATTTCCAAAAACCCAAAAATACCTTGCTGCACTTTATTTCATTTTGCGTTTATTCGCGATCTATTTATCCTATCTATTATATTTTTATCCCGTCAACTCAACAATTTCTGGCACCGTTACCCGAAAGGGATTGACAAGCCCTTTAACATGTCGGGTTGCAAGTATTTGTTCTTTGTGTGCAGGTACCGTTTACGTAGTGTTGTGTGATTCTCCTACTGGTTCAATAAACTTGGTCTCATCACTGAGGGAAATACCTACCATCGCTGTGCTGCATCATCCCTTCTTCTTTGGGGAAATACCGATGTAGTTCACCGCGTTGCCTGTAGCTCACGCGCTCCGCCCGGCGTGCGTGCGTTGGACGCTGTGCTCTGGCCGCTGATACATCTCCAACATATCTATGATTTTTGATTGTTCCATGCTATTATATTATCTGTTTTGGATGTTTTATATGCATTAATATGCTATTTTATATGATTTTTGGGACTAACCTATTAACCTAGAGCCTAGTGTTAGTTCCTGTTTTTTTCCTTGTTTTAGAGTTTCTTAGAAAAGGAAAATACCAAACGGAATGAAACTTTCGCGATGATTTTTCTTGGACCAGAAGAGATCCAGAGGGCTTGGAGTGCATGTCAGGAAAGCCACGAGGCGGCCACAAGGTCGGGAGGCGCACCTAGGGGAGTAGGGCGTGCCCCCACCCTTGTGGGCCCCTCGTGACTCCACCAACCTATTTCTTCCACCTATATATTCTCAAATATCCCAAAACCTTCCAAGAGAGCCACGAAACCACTTTTCCACCGCAGCAACCTTCTGTACCCATGAGATCCCATCTAGGGCCTTTTCCAGCATCCTGCCGGAGGGGGATTCGATCATGGAGGGCTTCTACATCAACACCATTGCCTCTCCGATGAAGCGTGAGTAGTTTACCATAGACCTACGGGTCCATAGCTAGTATCTAGATGGCTTTTTCTCTCTCTTTGATTCTTAATACAAAGTTCTCCTCGATGTTCTTGGAGATCTATTCGATGTAATACTCTTTTGCGGTGTGTTTGCCAAGATCCGATGAATTGTGGATTTATGATCAGCTTATCTCTGAATATTATTTGAATCTTCTCTGAATTCTTATATGCATGATTTGATATATTTGCAAGTCTATTCGAACAATCGATTTGGTTTGGCCAACTAGATTGGTTTTTCTTGCAATGAGAGAAGTGCTTAGCTTTGGGTTCCATCTTGCGGTGCTCGATCCTAGTGACAGAAGGGGAACCAACACGTATTGTATTATTGCCATCAAGGATAAAAATATGGGGTTTTCATCATATTACTTGAGTTAATTCCTCTACATCAGGTCATCTTTCTTAATGCGTTACTCCATTCTTTGTGAACTTAATACTCTAGATGCATGCTGGATAGCGGTCGATGTATGGAGTAAT
Organism: Triticum aestivum; assembly: GCF_018294505.1. NCBI lineage: Eukaryota > Viridiplantae > Streptophyta > Magnoliopsida > Poales > Poaceae > Triticum > Triticum aestivum. Next base: position 389,068,786 of record NC_057802.1, read on the forward strand.
AGTAGTAGATGCAGAATCACTTCGGTCTACTTGACACGGACGTGGTGCCTTTATTCATGATCATTGCCTTAGATATCGTCATATCTTTGCGCTTTTCGATCAATTGCTCGGCAGTAATTTGTTCACCCACCTTAATATTTTCTATCTTGAGAGAAGCCTCTAGTGAAACCTATGGCCCCCGGGTCTACTTTCCATCATATAAGTTTCTGATCTACAATTTAGTTTCCTACTTACATTCTTTGCAGTCTTTTACTTTCCGTTCCATAAACCAAAAATATTACTTTACCGTTTATCCATCTATATCAGATCTCACTTTGCAAATAACCGTGAAGGGATAGAAAACCCCTTTATCGCGTTGGGTGCAAGCTGGTGTTTGTTTGTGTAGGTATTCGGTGGTTTGTGCATTGTCTCCTACTGGATTGATACTTTGGTTCTCAAAACCGAGGAAAATACTTACTCTACTTTGCTGCATCACCCTTTCCTCTTCAAGGGAAAAACCAACGCAAGCTCAAGAGGTTGCAGCCGTTGTGCTAGCCCGTGCTCGAGCTGGTTGTCGTTCTCGTGCCCGTGCGTGCAAGGCATCGTCAGTGTAGCCGTGTGCGGGCGGGCCGCCGCGCTCGCGTAGGTGCATGCAGGATACCACCATTGTAGCCACTGCCGCCACCGCCGTGCACACGTCGGCCACAGCCACGTGTGTGTTGGTCGGCGAGCGCGCGTCCGAAAGGGCATGTGGCTCCTAAGTGTGGTTTTGGTAATTAATGACAATATCTGTGGACTAATGTTTTGATTGAGATATATTTGAAGGTATTGTCCATAGAAGGTGCATCAAGGATATTAGAAGGAATGAAGCATTAAGTCCATATATATGAAGATTTATTTACTCTAAGCTTGGGTATTCATGGACAATTCCTATGGAGCATCAAGTGCATTGAATCCTATATGAAGAAATGTTCCATAGTGATGCATGAATCATGTTGGATTTATGTGGGACGAATGCCATCAAAACATTCGAAGAAGTCCTTATGGTATCCTGATACGTCTCCAACGTATCTATAATTTTTATTGTTCCATGCTATTGTATTATATGTTTTGGATGTTTTATATACATTAATATGCTATTTTATATTATTTTTGGGACTAACTTATTAACCCAGAGCCCAGAGCCAGTTTCTGTTTTTTCCTTGTTTTTGAGTTTCGCAGAAAAGGAATGTCAAACGGAGTCCAAACGGAATAAAACTTTACGATGATTTTTCTTGGACCAGAAGACACCTACGAGACTTGGAGTTAAAGTCAGAAGACCCACGAGGCGACGAGCCGTAGGGGCGCGCCCTAGGGGGGATGCCCCTGGCTTGTGGCCACTCGAGAGTCCACCGACCTCCCTCTTTGTCCTATAAATTCAGATATATTCCCAAACCCTCAGCACAAGCCACAAAAATACTTTTCTGCCACCGCAACCTTATGTTCCCGTGAGATCCCATCTTGGGGCCTTTTCTGGCGATCCGCCGGAGGGGGATTCAATCACGGAGGGCATCCACATCAACCCTATTGCCCTTCCGATGAAGTGTGAGTAGTTTACCTCAGACCTACGGGTCCATAGCTAGTAGCTAGATGGCTTCTTCTCTCTCTCTATTATGTTCAACCATGTTCTCTTGATGTTCTTGGAGTTTTATCCGATGTAATATTCTTTTGCGGTGCGTTTGTCGAGATCCGATGAATTGTGGATTTATGATCAGGTTATCTATGAATATTATTTGAATCTCCTATGAATTCTTATATGCATGATTTGATATATTTGTATTTCTCTTCAAATTATCGTTTTCATTTGGCCAACTAGATTGGTATTTCTTTCAATGGGAGAGGTGCTTAGTTTTGGGTTCAATCTCGCGGTGTCCTCACCGAGTGACAAAGTAGGGGTTGCGAGGCATGTATTGTATTGTTGCCATCAAGGATAAAAGATGGGGTTCGCATCATATTGATTGAGTTTATCCCTGTACATCATGTCATATTACTTAAGGCATTACTCCGTTCTTTATGAACTTAATACTCTATATGCATGCTGGATAGCGGTCGATGTGTGGAGTAATAGTAGTACATGTAGGCAGGAGTCGGTCTACTTGACACGGACGTGATGCCTATATGCATAATCATTTCCTTGGATATCGTCATAACTTTGCGCTTTTCTATCAATTGCTCGACAATAATTTGTTCACTCACCGTACTATTTGCCTTCAAGAGAGAAGCCTCTAGTGAAACCTATGGCCATCGGGTCTATTTTGCATCATATATTTTCAGATCTAAAAACCAAAAAACCCAAAAATACCTTGCTGCAATTTATTTACTTTTATTTACTTTTACTTTTTAGCAATCTTTTATACCTATCCCTATCAGATCTCACCTTTGCAATTGAGCATGAAGGGATTGACAACCCGTCTATCGCATTGGGTGCAAGTGTTTGATTGTTTTTTAAAGGTGCATAGATTGGAGACTTGCTTGTACCTCCTACTGGATTGATACCTTGGTTCTCTAACTGAGGGAAATACTTATCTCTACTTTGCTACATCACCCTTTCCTCTTCAAGGGAAAAACCAACGCAAGCTCAAGATGTAGCAAGAAGGATTTCTGGCGCCGTTGCCGGGGAGGTCTACATCAAGCCTACCAAGTACTTCTCATAAACTCTCATCTCTTGCATTACATTATTTGACATTTGCCTCTCGTTTTCCTCTCCCCCGCTTCTAAAACAATTTTCAGAAAAACACAAAAAGATTTGTCTTTTTATTCACCCATCTTCCGTTCGTCTTTTCGTTTGCTTTTTGGTTGCTTGTGTGATAGGTTGCTTGTTTTGCCATCATGGCTAGCTCCTCTATCGTAATCGATACCCCAGAAAATGAGGTTCTTAATTTTAAACAAAGGGGTGGGGAGAATCTAAAAGATGCTTGGTATAGAATTTGCAATGCTCAAAATAGATCTACTCGTAAGTAATCTACTACAGTTCTTCTTTGAAATTTTTATGTGGGTGTGACTACTTGGTATAGATATGTGCTAGATACCATTACTGGGGGAAATTTCTTGGGTAATCACACTATGGATGCTTAAAATGTTATGTTAAATCTAGTAGGATCTCCACCGCTTATGGTTAATGAAACAGTTTTAACTTTGGAACATGTGATGCAACGACTTGATATCATTGAAAATAAGATCCCCACTATAGAGCTATTTGAGAGTTTGGATAAAAAGTTCCATAATCACGTTACTCAACTTGGGTCGAAGGTAGGGGTTACTTTGAAGAACTTTAAGGAAAAAGAACCCATAGTTAATGAGAGAATTGATCAAGATTCCTCTAGAATCAATAAATTAGAAGATATTATTACCAACTTGGGTTCCGCTTTTGCCGCTATTAAAACTACTCCAAAACTTCCTAGTATTAAACTACCAAGTTTATTTAAGTTCCTAAAAATAAAGGTGACTCATCTAGTAAAGAGAACGGAGATCTTAAGATGATAAGTGTTCACCCCAACTTTCTCAATATTATTAAGGAACCAATTGCTACTAGTGAATTTCTTCATTTCCTACGTAGGAGTGTGATTATTGATAAAACCAAAGAATCTCCTAGAGGATGTAATTATGCAATTGAGGAAGTGGATACAAAAGATGACAATACCTAGATCTATTGCAATATGCCTAGCTAGGGGCGTTAAACAATAGCGCTTGTTGGGAGGCAACCCAATTTTATTTTTGTGTTTTTGTTTTGATACTGTTATTGAATAAAATACACATTATTACCTATGTAGCAATTGTATTTTGGTGTTTTAATTAGTGTTTGTGCCAAGTAAGACCTTTGGGATGGCTTACGGTGATAGTTGAATTGATCTTGCTAAAAACAGAAACTTTTGCGCCCAGTAAAGTAATTTTCATAATTCATAGAAGAGCGATAAAATACTGATTCTTTTTGCACAAGATTTATATACAATTTGCCTCTGTTGTCCTAATTGTTCAGAATTTTTGGAGTTACAGAAGTATTCGAAGTTTACAGATTACTACAGATTGTTCTGTTTTTGACAGATTCTGTTTTCTATGTGTTGTTTGCTTATTTTGATGAA